>NC_056727.1:766453140-766510926 GCF_019279795.1 Protopterus annectens
TGTAGCAAGGCAGAACAGTGCAGCTGTGCAGGAAGGTGTTGTGAGATTGTGGACCTGATGTCTGAATGTACCCCACATATAGGTATGCATATGTGTACATATATATATATATATATATATATATATATATATATATACATACATGTATGTCCACAACTATGCAGATACACATGAGTAGACATATATATGAACGGGTTACCTTCATTTGATCAAAATTTCATTTGATCTAAACTCATTTGATTGAAAACCAGTATTCAAGGCAAATAACAGGGATTTGTCCACCTCGCCAAGGTAGTGCGACCCTGGAGTTGGTATATATAGTTAGGGGGTGTGTGAGGGGGCACAGCCCCCCCCCACATTGGGGGTGTGGGGGGGTGAAGCCTCTCTCCTATTTTCATTCAAAATCTGTACTTTTTGTGTTATTTTCTTCTTTTAAAGGAAACTAGGTGGGGGGCTGCCCCCCCAACTATATATACCAACTCCAGAGTTGCACGACATTGGGGAGGGGGACCAATCCCTGTTATTTGCCTTGAAGTGTACTGAATTACTGGTTGTCAGTCAAACGAAATTTCCATCAAATGGGTTTCAGTCAAATGGGCTGTCGATCAAATGAAGGTAACCCATATGAACACATATATACAACATCATATATATCTACAGATATATAGATATATACCTATATGCCCATGTCTACATATATACAAACACACACAAACAGATATGTATGTAAATACATGTCCCCTATATTACCACCACAGTGCTGCATGCTATGTGCGAGGAAGCAGCACACACAGCGATACACACACAGATATCTACATCTGTCAGTGTTTGCAACATGGATGGGTATGTCACATGTGAACCCCTTGTTGGGACTACATTGCCCTTTGTGTGAAGTATGGAAGGGAATGTGGGGAAGTATGGCATGTATAGTTGTGGAGGTGGTCAGGGTTGGTAGATATAAAGTACAACTTACAGGGGTGGAATGTGACACATGTGGTGGGTAAAAACCCTGGATGGTGTGTGTGGTCTGTAATGTGGATGCCCCATGGGCCAGAATATGGACACCATGGGAACAAGCCTCCCACCCACTGCTACTCATAGCAGTCCACATCTTGAAGGTGCCTGGCCTGGAGGCTGAGCAGGAGGAGCATATGGGCCCTGTGAATGTGTACTGGGTGCCTCAAGGTGACGTAGCACATCCCACATGTGTCTGTGGAGCCTGTTATGGGACAGACCCTGGACCTGACCTCAGGGGACATGAACATGTCTATGTGTGCCCCCAAGGGTGAGGGGACAACATCCCCTGAGTTGGTTCCACCTTGCAGTATTGCTGGACCAGTACATGGAAGAGGCCCCAGGGTGGGTCAGACATGTGATGAGGCCTGGTAACATGGGCAGATGAGTTTGGAGAGGTTGTTTTGCTCGCCAAAAGTACATATGCATGCTATTGTGTCACTGTTATAGAACATATGTTGGTAGTAATAGCCTATACACTCCCAGAACATGTCCAACAGCATGCATAGATAACCCCAATAACACAGAATGTCAGAGGTGCAGCAAACACATAGCAAGCATACCACGGGCATATATGGAACCATTGTGGCCCTGACAATGGCATACAGGTGAATAGTCTGTAACAGGCCAGCAATGATAGTATCTACACAGGGACCATGACTACAAACATATTGCACAAAGCGTGGTACAGTACAATATCTGCCCCACTGGTAGGTATGCTGTAGCCATACCTATTGAGTTGTCTGTACAATTTGTTGTTGCTCATATGGTGGGGGGAGACAGTGATGTGTATTAAGAACTGTGGTAACCTTGCTGCATGACTTGCTCACACCTGTGTACATCTTTATGTCTTTCAGGCACGTTGTCCCATGGATGGCTGCCAGTGTACACAGCAGCTGAAAATGAAATTCTGCTGAATGACTTCATACAGCACTATGCAGTCTTGTTTGGCCAGGCCACCCATCATCAGCAGGAACAACCTAGTCCACAGGGTCAGTGATGTCAGACTGCACAACCTCAGTTATGAGCAGGTCCAGCACCATTGTTCTAACCTGCTTTGCAATGCCCATTGCCGTGCTGCTGCAGTCCAGGGGGATCACCTCACCACAGGGGGGGGGCATGCCATCCATCCCCCCTGACACGTGTTGAGGGGCTCCTAGCCATCCTCTTGGCACCTGCCCATTCGCAGAGCCACCAACCACCAGACACCTTTATGGAGGTGGGTGCCACCCACACACTGGCCGAGGAGCATGCAGGTAAGGCCACAGGGCACATCAGTAGACCACTGTTACGTATACATCCGCATCGGTACAGGTAGATCATGCATGTCTGACATGTCATAGATATATTTTGTTGCTGCATAGTAGTGATAAGCAGATGTGCATATGTGGTAGTATTGTGGACATGAACTGTTGATGTATTGTAATGCTGCACCCACCCTGTAGCAATGCCACAGGTGTGGCCACTGACTTTGCATCTCTCACCCTCTTATGTCGGTCCCTCTGGTATGCCACCAAGGTAGCAGCCTGTAGCTGGTGAGTATGGTTTATGTTGATGCTTGCCAATACACCGGGCATGTAATGGCAATGGTATATTCATAGCATACATTTAAAACACCTACCCAGAATGCATGCTATACATGTGCACATATTGTTGCTGTTAAATGCACGGCATCACAGTGGTGACCATGATGGGGTATTGTGAGTATGGTTTATGTTGATGCTTGCCAATACACCGGGCATGTAATGGCAATGGTATATTCATAGCATACATTTAAAACACCTACCCAGAATGCATGCTATACATGTGCACATATTGTTGCTGTTAAATGCACGGCATCACAGTGGTGACCATGATGGGGTATTGGAAGGGTATGTCAGACACCTGAAAGTTAACTAATATCCTGTCATTGCAGAATGTGGCCCCAGGGAGTAACATAATGGTGGGAGTCATGGCCTACAGTGGGGACATGTTTGGAACAGCACCCCTACACAGTGCAACACCAGTGTATATACCTGTAGGACAATGGCAACTGTTGCACAGTTACACTATGGCATAAGGTATTACTGTAGTCCACATTATTAGCTGGAACTAGGCTGTAACATGTGGTGTTCAATGTTTGGGACACTGCAAAATAATACACATGTGTAGGCCTTACTTGTCAAGCATCTGCAAAAAGGCTGAAGGTGGGGGAAGTGTCAGCATGACACACCAGTGAACTGCAACAAGGATCTAAAGGATGCTAAGAATGGCTGTATCTGCACATAGTCAGGTTTAGGAACTGCGGCAGATGTAACCCTACCCCCACAGCAATAGTGATGGCAATGTGTGAACACCAATGGATGTGCATGAGTAGACCTTGCAGTCATGCAGAATAGGGGGACATGTGTAGGGCAGACTGAACATATACTGGCAAATGCAGATGGCCCACACTAGCATACCCCTGCCAGGAGTAGTGACTGCTGTAGTACACATAACAATAGGTGCAACAAGCTGTCATGAAAAGAGTGTGCACACATATGCCCACATGGAGTGTATGTATCGCGGGCCGCATCCGCACACCTAACACATTCCATACACACTGCATGTAAAAGTACAGGACATATGTCACATATCGGGCTCATGTACTGTTAAGATATATATTGATGTGGTCCCATGGCAGATTAAGGATGTGTGCGTCATATCAATAAGGATGTGTACACACCCCATAGCCATGGTATGCTCTGATGGTTGTCAGTGTATTAATATTGGATTGGTCATACATGGTCCGCTGATGTTGAGAGTTGTAAATCAGACATCAGGCATTCACAAATTACATATATCCACATATCTTCCCAGGTATGTGTTGCAAAAAAACATAGGGGCTGTGAGCAGTACTACACATTCAGCAATGGGTTGCACACCTGTGAGGTGTGGAGCACAGTACATGGCAGGGTGCAAAACAGGTTCACAGCAATACTGTGTACATGGGTGCAGTGGTATCCAGGGGGAGGGCATCACCTAGTGACACAGCACATGCATCCTGTTGCTAGCATGGATTGACTATAGCTGCACTGCATGCTGTTGTGTACCATATGATATGCATGTTGACAGATGGGTAATAGGAGGACTGTGTGTACTATCATTGTGCAACCTCACCTGTATGTGTGTGTGTGCATCCTGGTGGGTAGTTTGTCTGTAGGGTCACTCTGGTGAAGTGAAGGGAGGTTTATGCATGTAGGATGTGTGTGCATGTATGTGTGTTTGTGTGGGTGGCCATATATGCACACGCGTGGTTGTGGGGTGTTCATACAGCAGTACCTCCCTTTGGGATCGTGCAGTACATGAACATGTACTGCCACATTACACATCAGGAATACTTGTCATGTATGTAATCACAGGACAGCTGATAGTATAATAAGGTCTGTAGCATGGAACTGGCATTGAGAGGGAAGGTAGACAACAAGTATACCCTTAATATTGCATTCAGCAGAGAGGTGACTGACAACCTGCGTATGCAGCTCTACAGATGCATTGCGGAAGTACTAGTCAACACCAGGGAGTGCATCCATACATTACATTTATCACATGATAGGCTGATTGAGCAGCAGATCTGGCATGTACTGAGCAATACATACACATGACACTCCAATGCATGATATTATGGCGTGAACATAGTAGCCCACACATATAGGGGCTATCCTCATGATGTCCGGACATACAAAGGGTGAACACTGAATGACAGCAGTTAGGCTATCTAAAACCACTACACACAGTTCAGGCAGGTAATGTAGTAACATGCCTTCTGTTGTGATCACTTGTCTAGGCATTTAGAGGACTGATATGTTAATGAGTGATATCAATGTGTGTATGTTACCAAGTGTGATGCAGGATGGGGAACACATGGAAATATATGTGGGACTGTCTGTAAAGTCACGGACAGGTAGGTATTACTTTGTGTGTGTGTGTGTGTACTGTTATGCAATGCTGTACAGGTTTTAAAGTGTGTTCATTGTTCTCCCACAGGTAGCGAGGTGGGTTAGGGTCCCTCCTGCATGCAATTTGATGTTGTTATCCATAGAGACACCGAAGATGATCATAGTACTGTTGAGGCACAGGTGGAGTTGTTAGGGGCCGAAACAGCGCCAATATTTGACATCCCCCTTTTAGCCACCCAAACCCTGCACACAGTTTCAGTGCCTATACATACCCCATCACCAATGGCCATAGCAGAGGGACAGCTGGCGTTTGGTGGCAGTGCACAGGAAAGTGTGGTAACCATGCCTACTGTGTCTGGTCGCAGCAGGCATAGCTGGATGTCCGGCAGGGCACCACATAGGCAGATGACCCAGGGTGCTCATGGTAGGGCCACTAGTCATCATGCCCTGGCAGACGTGACACAGCTGGTACCAGCAGATGCATGTTTCAGGCTGTCATGGTGGTGCAGACACATATAGAATGTTACACCAGACAGGGCCTGAGGGTGCAGAGGGCTGCTCTCACATCTGCAAGTGACAACGCCCGTGAACTGGCTGGTGCCATCCATGCATTAACTGAGTTCATGGATAGATGGTTTGTTGAGATGATGGCCCTCATCGACCGTGGTCTGTCCATGCTTCAGTGTGTGGTGGGAGTGCAGCAGTGGCCACGTGGACATAGGCCAGCAATGCCAACAGCTGGCAGTCAACTTGGATGTGCTAGGACACCAAGGGGCTCCTGTAGTGGCAGTATCAGCCCTGGCACTGCAGGGGGGTGCTGTCCACACCACACCACAGCAGGCCATGTTCACATGGTCCTGGCATTACCCAAGAGGGACCTGGTTCCAGCAGACATTTGTCATCATCAGGTGAGAGTAGCACATCGAGGCCTGTACCTGGACATGCCCATGGAATCCCTGGCAGGCGCAGTCTATGTGTCTGTGGCTGGAGGCAGTGAAATGCACACCCTGCCAGGTATGATCTGCAGCTGTCCATAAACACCTGTGTAGGGCAGCCACATGGCAGAACTGTGTGCATGCATACCCACATACTATACAAACACACCTAGGGCAACCCCATATCTACACACACCACATCATGATGCCCAGTTCACCTCAGTACACCCCTCACCCACACACATGGTGTCAAATGTATCGCCCACTGTCGGCCTCTGGCAAACCAACAACACACGCTGTGCATATGATGATACCTGTGCCACAACCCTGTCATCCATACCATCAATGCAGAGACAGACTAATATGGTTTTGATGCACATGGTGACTGTACTACAGTGTGCCACAGTACTGCAGTGTAACATATAAGGAGTAAAGTGTAATGCATATATGTTAGGTAGTGTAGCCATCCAGCAATGATGCATTATAGCTGTTAGTAACAGTGGTTGATTGTGGTCTCTATAATGTTATCCATTTTTGTTGTAGGTGTACATGTGTCAGCATGAGGATTGTCTGCAGTCATATTCTACAATAGGGTATGACACTGTGGTGACACCATGGCTGTAACATATCTGGGATACAGTTGAACTCATGTCACAGGTTTGTATAACAGTTATTGCCTGTGCCACATGGACAGGTGACCTGCTGGGGCATCTATAATCTGCAACCTGATGTAGACCCATCCACATATACGCACACTCTTACTTGGCAACACTGGGACTAGGCCCCTACCTAGGTATGCAGGGATACTGAAGTGTGTGGCTTCCATTGCACACACCACACAGCGTTTAGGGTGGGGTGTGTTCCAGGTTACATGTTTCCTGCAGAACATCCCCAGAGATGTACAGTATGCTAATGGGGGATGTAACAGGTGTATATGGACAATACATAGTGTGACATACCTTCATATACACATTAACAGGCACATAAAAGGAATACAGACATCTGAGAGACCTGGGCCTATTGCTGCTAACTAACTAGACCATGTGTCCAATGTGTTACAGGTAGGCTGCACACAGCACTTGTGTAACTGGCTTGGATTGTGGTATCGGTTTCCTGTATGGTTAATGTTGACAGTGGTAACCATAACGTGGTACATGGGACATGTACAGAATGTACCTTGGTGTAATGACAAGGTACACAGCACCCAGATCCCCCAGTGGATATTGTACTTCCTAAACCCATGATGACACTGTGACATACCCACCATCACACATTGGCCATGACTGCGATACAACCCATTGTAGATCCCAACAGTGGTACTACAGGGATATGCATCTATGCACATGCCATATGCATAGTATAGTGTTGCATTGTCATACCTCACCTATGGGCAGCAACAGCACTATCTGTACTACTGTGTGGCAATGGGTATTGTAATAGGAGTATGTGGCCTCTGAATACAGTACCCATACAGTACCCTATGGATAAACGGACATGCACACATACACACACCTGCCAGAATACAGTGGGTATCCCATGCCTATCAACCCATTTGTACAACACTGTTGTGCTGGTACTGCAAGGCTTGTGTAGCCGGTATGGAGAGGAGCTTAACAGGGTACATGTAATGTCCCATACAGCAGCGGCCACAACTGGCTATGGGAATGGGTGTTGCGGTGGTTACGAAGGCCCTCATGGAATTCCCACATACAGGTGTGCTAACACACAGACACTGCTATACTTAGTCATGCACAAGTACACATGTGTCAGTACTTGGGTGCATCGCTGCAGGTGGTCATAGCTGTGTACCTAGCTATTGTCCAAGGAGAGATGGGTTGTGTAGGGCTTGTGTGTACAGTGGTATCCTGCCACCTGCCATGTGGCAGCAGGCAATCTATCGACAGACACTACTGTAGTGATCCTCAGGGTGAGAGTGACATGCATCAGCCATTCCTCCAGGTGCCTCCTACACATGGCCACTGAGGTGATCAACTTGACATGCATGCAACATGCATTACAACACATAGTGTTTGTGATGGAGACCTGTACCCAAGCATGTTCTGTGGTAGTGTAGTGGCGGTACCTGTGGCATGTGGTGCGTACAGGGTGTTATCGCCACTATGTGCCAGTTCCTAGACAGCTGGGCAGACATGTCAGTGTCAATCAAGCCTAGGATGCCTGTACATATCCCAGCTGGATACCTGCCATCTGCACATCTGTACAGGGACTGACAGTCATCAGCTTAGCAACTAGCTATGCAGTAGGATGAATGTTTTGACAGATAGACATTTGATAACAATATGTATGCCATAACTACATGTCAGGAGCCCTTGATGTCATGTTCTGTACAGACGGTAGTCTACAGTTACATTCCACATATAAGATCATTGCCCAGTAGGGGTTATATACTGTGACACAGCTCACTCACCAGGGATACAACAGGGAGGTCTCAGAGTCCAGCTATGCCTGCAGGTCTGCCTGTTGTCAGTACTACATTTAGAACTCTACTCTTGCCTGGGTAAGCACTGCCAACAGTAGTACCACCATGGTACACTACATGCCAGTGTGGCAGCATGTAGCCTTGGCTACTACCCCTGTATGTAACACATTCACATGGATAACAGTGCCCTACAGGCCTCATATACATCTGTGTCCCACACATGACACTCATACCCCTTGCTACCATAATGACAGCACATAGGTGCATGTATTGCACATAGCATTACATACACTTATTACAGATGTCATTATCTTGCTATGTTATCAGACTGAGTGGTGTGAACTGGCTACCAGGGCTAAGCCATGCTTAGCAGGTGTCAGCATTGCTACAATACAACAGCTAAGTAGATTTGCGCACTGGTAAGCGAAACCTACACTGTGTAAGTGCCTGTATGTTTAGCCATAGCTTAGCACCACTTAGCTTCGCACAAACCCACGCAAACGCACTTTAAGCTGCTCAAACCAGCCTTAAACACTCTGTATCTGACAGCCCTTGTTCTGCCCAGCAACAAAATGAATAGCCCTTGCAGGTCTTGAACCCAGGACACTGTACACTAAAGTCACAACACTTAACCACTACACCATGGCCACTGTGAAGACAGTTGTTGTTTTTCCAGTAAATCTGTCAACACACATATTGATTAGTATTGAACAATTGCCTTTACTTCAACAATTGTGTAGTACTTGTTATTAATATGGCTGTTGCATCACATATGTTATTTTATCATAATGTACACATAGCAGATACATACAGTGAGATACATCTGGGAGAGTATACACAACAGTGAGGTTTACACATGACAGGAATATGGATATATACATATAATAGGTTGATGTATGTCTACATGTACATACACATGTATATTCATACTTATGTCTGTATACACATCTGAATATTGCAACATATATATATGGCCATGTGTACATCTCTTTATATGTGTATATGTATATATATATATATATATATATATATATATATATATATATATATATATATATATGCACGTCCTATGTGTACAGATATGCCTATATATGCAGATATATATATGTAGATATCTATAACTATATGTGCATACATATCTATTCTGATATACCTATTACTGTCAGTATATATGTAGTTATCCATAAGTATATCTGCATATGTGTCTCTATCTGTATATGTGCAGACATATATTGCTGTGTATATGTATATATCTGAGTGTTTATATGTATATATATATATATATATATATATATATATATATATATATATATGTACATATTCATATCCATCTATGTATGTCGATATGTATATGTGGATATATCTATATAGATATGTAGATAGGTATGTATACATATATGTTCACCATATGTCCTGAACATGGAGTGGAGCCCTGCCTCAGCCCCAATAGTCCCAAGTTTTTAGTGCAAGGGGCTGTCACGTATGTATTGCAGGTATATGTAGACTATCACTACTGTGATAGGGGTTGTCTTCACAGACATGTGTGGGAGGTCACATCTGCACTGAACATGTGTGCCATTGGCCACTGACAGACATCCTAAGGACATCATAGTACAGTTCCACTGCTGGCACAGTAATGCTCCTGTGGACTACAGCAGAGATATGGCCAATAAATGTGGAAAGTATGACACACTCTGGTCAGTCCAGAGGTATACACAGAACCCCTAAGTGCAAGACATGTGGGCCAAGCCTGACACTGTGGATGTTAACAGCCATGTAGATGGCTATATCATATAAATACTGGTATGCATTTGTCCCCATAGCGTATGCATTCACACACCACTGTCTGTCCTGACACATACTAATCTCTGGTGCAGAGGTGCCATGGCCACATACTACCCACTAGTTATTGACATACATCTGTACAGCCTCCCACTGCTTTGTCTGACATACATGACTGTTATGGTAGCCTGGTAGCAGTACATCTGGCAAGTATCTGGACATAACATCACACTGGGTAAGTACACTAAGCTGCTAGCATGTAACAAAGCACTGTGCAGGCTACAGGCAGACTGCCACAACACTGGCCTACATTTCTTATTGGGGAATAATGGTTATGGTGTTTGCCTTACAAACACAAGGTACAGGGTTTGAGTCTCACAAGGGATAATTGGCTAGGCTTAAAATGGCTTGCAAGGGCAGTTAGCGTAGTACTAATCTATGAACCTATGAACCTATATATAGCAGGCTCTACAGGCATGTCACAGCACAGCATAACAGACACCTGTGTGAAAGTGCATAACCACAACCAATGGGAACACAGCCACAGCTACATATGGTAGCTAGTGTAATATTACAGTATATGGACTATCTAATCAACACCATCCTCATATGTGCCACTCACACACTAACCCTACATATACTGGACCACTACAGAGTGTGGTCCGATGCCTGTCTGTGGTATGGGACGTGTGTGTTTGGCCCTACAAACATGTAAGCCGATAGGGTAACATACAGTGGAGCAGCATGTAACATCAGATAGACCAGGACCAAGAAGAATGACATCTACCACAGTCTGTACACAGGCCAAGGTACATATTCACAATACACACACTGTCGACAATCATCTTGAGTACACAGACCTCAGTACTGTACACACAACCACAGAATGCCCAGGTTATGTCCTCAGATATAATCCCTACTATACATGACATGTGTAGCAGTCTGATATCTCCCTGGCTTGTTATCGGACATTATGTCAATAGATTATGGTGTACAGAACATATGCACCTCTTACTGCATAACATATGTACAAAGGTTGACAGAGTTGTGGCTGGAGGCACAAACACAGGGCAAATAGTGACATGTTGCTGTGATAACCCCATACATTTACTGTTGTAACAGGGTTTGTTGTGACATATGTCCTATGAGTGATATGAAATCAGTAACTGTAATGTCTGTCACCATGTACTGACTGCAATCCTCACACTATGCTTCTGCAGTTCACAGGTATGTGCTCTGTGAGTAACACAAGAAACAAAAGGCACCACACATTACCCAGTCTGCAAATGACCCTACAGATGGGGGTTTCCACAGAAACATAGCACTGTCTTGACAGGTATTAAAACATGTAGACCAGCCATATCCACACACACCCTGTTAAACCAACATTACTCCAAATGCAGAATAGCAACAGTTACATTCTGTAGTCATGTCAAGCACACCCCCCTCCTGGGTGTTAGCCTGTTTCCACAGTGTATGTTGTTTGAGGTAAATCCCAAATCCATCTGTGATGCTGTTTGCCAAACAACAGATCTAGGTCCTGCTCGCAGTGACTGAAAATGCTCAACACCAACATGATGTTCCTAGATATTGGAGTGTGTTTCCATGTAATTGGCTATGGGATATGTTACCACAGCTGTTCTACATGCAATCAGCTAGAGGAGAGCTACAATTCATGCAGAGGCCATCAGCTGATCTTGAGCATCACTTACAAATCACATGCTGCTGCCTAAAAAAAGCAGGTGTAAGTCTCCACATCCACCAGATAGGGAGTGAGAGAGGCAGACAGAGGCAAAGATAAGTCAGGGAGGGGATGGGTGAGTAAATCCTAAGCATGTTTGTGTCACACACCTACCAGTACAGGGTATCAACCCCCTGACTGTCTATGTATTGCTATCACATGTCTATGCATTTATTGGATGCGCCACATAGCTTACATGTTGAGGAGCTCTCCAAACATATATGAGATGGTGAGTGACATCTGCAACAGTGATATGGTAGAGATACGGTAGGTGTAGTACACTTGCCTGTCTGCATGAACAGGTGTCAGTATCAACACAGCCACACTCTCTTAGGGATCCACATACATTGACACACTTGGCAGGGTCAGGAATACACCTCTTCACTAGTTTGTTTGCCACAATACAGTACTGTGCAGGTATTACATGCACCACAGGGGATATCCGGAGGTTATATGGGCAACGGGTATGTGGAGGTGTCTGACATCAGACAGCATGCTTCAGTATGCCAGTGGGGGTTGTAAGTGAGTGTGCAGGTGGTCAAAAGCATCATACACCACACACACACAGAAACAGGGTGCCAGTACTGACATACATGGGTGTATTCCTTCATGGGTGTGTAGTGGTTGACTGTGCCAGAAGGCTATACAAGGCTAGGTGATGGGTATACCTTGGCATCAGGCCACATGATAATGGTCTGCAGTGTGGCTCAGGGGTGTAGTGTCTGGATTGGCCCACACAGGTGGGTATTGTATTCACCATCCAGTCATCTGGGTAACTATTGTGTGTGGCTATTGCTGTGAATTGCTTGTCACGTATGTGTTCTTTAGTTCATGATATGGATGGTATCTGGGATGTGAACATATCCCACATGCATGTACAGTGACATGTGGAACTGTACCTGGGATGTCTGGTCCATGTTGTGTACACAGATTGTTATCATCAGATGTGCCAGTCCTGGCCTCATGTGGCAGGAACTGGTAATGGACAGCAGGTTGACCCTGCACCTACATTGATAGCATGATACAGGTATTCCCTGGTGTCAGTGGCATCTGTCCATACAGGGCATGTGTTTAAGGCATGGTATGTCCTTTGTTGGTCACATTTGATGGCACCACAGGTGTTGCAGGTGTCCGGTGGGGAACATAGTGAAGGTGCACTTTCTGCATGTACGTGCCTATTGTACTGATGGACAGGGTGCCATGCCCTCTGTAGTCCACTGCACTCACACCATGGTTACTGTGTGCAATATGCAGGGTACAACCATCATAGCGGTTGTTGCCTAGGCAAGTGTACTTGTGTACAGGACATGGGTTGGGAGTTTTCTCTGGGTAATACAAGGGTTGCTAACTTTGTTCACCAGGCCTTGTTGTCACATGTAGGGGTATGGATTGGTACACCAGCCTGTCGGCTATTTCACATCTGTTATTCTTGTCAGGTAGACATTGTGACATATAATAGGGCCACCATATAAGAAATTTGCAAATCCTGCTTTACAATAAGTCCAGTTGTTATACACTCACAGGATATGAATCACACACACACACACACACACACACACACACACACACACACACACACACACACCTGCTATGTCTGGGATTAGAACTCCTACCTAACTAGTTTATTACACTACAGCACTACGCAGTTATAGGATATTCCACGGAGATTACTGGAGTACTCCTTCTCCAAAGGTGTATTTTACAGTGAATGACATCGGCAGGCTTGTCAAATAGGGCATTTGAATTGTAGTGAGTGTGACTAGTCTAAAAGGCATTGCTCCCTACACCGACATAGTAACACACACCCAAACATCCACACTTGCCATGTGTGGGAATTGAACCCCTACCAGAGTACTATATCACACTACAGCATTATGCTGTTATAGGGCGCACCATGGAGATTACTAGGCTACACCTTTCCGAAAGGTGTATTTCACAGTGAATTACATCAGCAGCATTGCCAAAGTAGGGTATTTTATCTGTAGTGAGTGTGACTAGCCTAAAATGCATTGCTTCCTACACAGACAGCATTTGAATTGTAGGATAAAGAACAAAAACGGCTTCAAGGATAAGGCTGAGTACAATAAAAGAAACAACTGGTATATACAAAAAGAACTCAGCTTCCACAACCAGATAACTCTTTAATAAAGTAGAATAAAAATGATAAGTGCTTTCGTGACCTCAAAAAGTCACTTCATCAGACAAACAACATTGAGTAAAGGCCATATTATATACAAGTCACTAATTAAACAATCATCTGATAAATTCAGACATTGTTTAAACATTTTTTAAAGGAACAGAGAGTAAAAGCCAATGTAAAAAATCAGTCCCTCTCTTAACTATTAAGTATAAATATAAACTAAAAAGTAAAATAAATTATTTTAACTAACATGAAAAATGTATGGATAAAAACATGTTAATAAAACATTTAAAAAGCAAGTAACTAATGTTTAAGACATCTTAATTTTAAAAAGGGTTTGACAGAAAAAGTGCCATTTAAACCTGGTGGTTTTCAGCATTTAATAAAAGAATTCACTTTTGTTCTGCTGCTTCTGTAATTCTGTCAATATCTCCTCCTCGTAAATTGGCCTCTGTGACCTGTATAACAAAGAACTTAAAAGTATGTGTAGGATCTGTTGAAATAACATGACTAGCCAATGCATTATTGGCCTTCTGGTTTCTGATGTCCCTAATGTATTCCAGAATCCGGTCTTTTAGTAGCCTATTAGTTTTGCCTATATAATATGCATGGCATTTCATACAAAATGCAAAATACACTAAATTAGTAGTATGACAGTCAGCATAATAGTTAATCTTGATTGTAAATTTGTTGGTAGGATGTGTATAGACTGTATTTGAACAAATATATTGACAAGAAGAGCAATGTCTGTAGGTAAAAGTGCCTATTCTCTTTGATTCACAATGTCTAATGACAGTATTCTTGTAGCAAATATGGTGCCTCAGGGACTTATAATTTCTAAAAGAAAAAGCTGGTGTATCTTGAATAATATCTTTAAGTTCTGGAATCTCTTTCAAAATGTTCCAATTCTTTTTTACTATCTCACAGTAGTTATTGATATCACTAGAGTACTGAAAGATGATTCTAAACCTATCAATAGTGGTGTTTGGTATTCTATTCTCCAATTCTTCATTACTAGTGTCTCTAAAATAAGATCTACATTTGTCTCTTCTGCGTGCCCATACTTGTTCTATCACCTTATCTATTTCTTGCACAGAAATCCTCTTTCTAAAAATTCCTGTTTGCATGTCAGGAGTGCTTTATGTGCCTCAGTGTCATTATTGTGTAACCTAAGGATTTTGTATACTTGTCCTTTCAGCATATTCCGAGGAATATGTCTAGGGTGCATGCTGTTTTTGTGAAGTAATGCAATCTTCCTAGTTGGTTTCTTGTATATACTACTGCATATTTCATCAAGTTCTGATTTTTTCAAAGTTACATCCAAAAACTCTATTTCATCAACAGAAAATGTGTAACTGAACTTCAAAAAATCAGTAGTACTATGCATAAATTCCACAAACTGATGGAGTTCTTGAGTGTTACCTCCCCATAACAAAAAATGTTGTCCACAAAGTGGATGTACCAAAGCACTTTTTCACACAAGGCATTAGTAGTCGATAGAAAAGTAGATTGTTCCCAGTGTGATAATGTTAAATTGGTGTAGCTGTTGGCACAAGCTGTGCCCATTGCTATGCCAGTTTTTTGAAGATAGAAGTCATTTTCAAAAATGAAGACATTTTCCAATATTATTTAAAGTAAGGCACAAATAAGCATGACTTGGTCATTTTCAAAACATCTATTCATAGTGAGAAAAGATCTAATCATTTCTATACCCCAGTCATTAGGACTAGAAGTAAAGAGAGATTCTATGTGACAAACAAGAATTTACTATTCAAGGTAAGAAGTCTATTGTGCAATCTTTGTAAAAAAGTTTGTGTTTCTTTCAAAATAGTATGACAAATATCTAAGAGTATATGCAAAGTATTCTCAACATAAATGGACAGTACCTCAGTGCACCATCCTCCACCCAATACAATAGGTCTCATGGGTGGAACAGACCTGTTTTTGTGTATCTTGGCTAAGCCATATACTTTGGGAATCTTAGGATTTTTTGTATTAAAATATTTAAACAAATCTTCATCAATTAGACCTGCCATAAGTAGGTCAAAGACTAAAAAGGATACTCTTTCAATTATGCCATTGACAGTTATTGTAGAAATACACTGATAATTATTCACATCTTGTAAAAGCACTTGCATTTGTGATAAGTATAGTTCCTTATCAAGAACAACAATCCCACCACCCTTGTCTGCAGGTTTAATATCTATAGAATGCATATTCTTAAGTTCTTGTAGGGCATCAAAATCTTGTCCTGTCATGTTACAAAAATTAACTCGAGTGCCATCATCAAATAGAGTTCTGAAGTCTGACTCACAAACATTAATAAAGGTTTGAACAATGGAATGTGTAATTGGAACAAAAGTACTGGGTTTCTTAAAAACAGAGGCTTCATTATTCTTGTTATTAAATATACATTTTAATGTCAAGTTCCTGCCTAATAGCCTTAGGTCTTTCAACATTTCGGCATGGTCCACTCATTTAGCAGGTATAAACGAGAGACCCTTGTTACTATCTGTGTGCAATAGGCAGGGTACTACCATCATAGCGGTTAATTTAAGGGAAGATATATTAAAGACCAAACCTGATGTTAAAAACGGCACCTTTTCATGTTCTTGAAGTTCCGTTCAGTGCTGTTGTCTCATTGTAGCTTGCCTTTCTTATTAAGCTCCAAGATCTGCTCCTTATTGGGAGAGGATTGTTCAAAGTAAATCCAGTTTCTAAAAAAATGCTGCCGACTTCATTATTTGTACCTGCATGTATTATACCAGCCACTGAGGTTGTTTTAGGATGAACAGACATACTCAAACTATCAGTAAGAGTAGCTGAAGAGTTAGAAGAAGATGCTGTTGCAACATTATTCTTCATGTTAACTTGTTGACTGTCAGCTGTATTAATGGCAGTTACTCTAGTGTGTATTGTATCCAAGATACTCCCTTTCTCTGCAATACTGTTTCCTGATTGGTTGACTGTTTGATTGGCACTTGGATCATCCACTGTGCTACTATTTTCTCTCGGCCAGGAGAAAATATTATGTGTTTGAAAATCCTTTAGATCGCGCTGTAGTTTTTTTTATCTTAGTTACTTGTAGTCTCTGGTCATAAGAGGCTATATTGTCTTGTAACTGGTCTAACTTATCATCTATTGTCTCTATGTGAGACTTCTTCAGATAAAACAATACCAATGCTACACTTACTATATATAATGCCCTAAATTGCCCTAATTGCCTAACCAATTAAAAATGTAAAGCACAACTAACGAGTGTTTAAAATATAATATTATAATATTTTACAACATATAACAATCTTACACAAGTAAAATAAAATGAAATGTTATAAGATGAAATTTGTCCCTGCATTATTGTGGGGTAAGATCATAATGTGCAACATAAAACTGTTTTAAAAAACTGTTTTAAAAAAACTTATTCATACCATTCATGTCTTTAAAAGGTGTTACCATTGTATATAAAGTGGTTCAAACTTTTCCTGCTCTCTCTATTAGTGTAGCTTTAATGCTGATGTATTCATTAAGACCTGGAGGGAAATTAGCCTTAAGCCTCAATTGCCATCTTAATTCCCTGTTCAGTAGTACATTCTTCATATCACCCCCATTGTTGTTCTTAACCAAATCAATAATCCCAAATTTGAAACCATTAAATGATGTACAGGAAACCGAATGTTTATATAGGGCACTGGTATCTTTCCTGGTCCTGATGTCATTAAAATGCTCTTATATTCTATCTTTCAGTCCCCTTTCAGTTTTCCCTATATAAAATGATGAACATTGTGTACAGATGGCCAAATAAACCAACATTCTAGTATGACAATTACCCTTACAAAATTTAACTACACTACCCAAACCATTGTTCAATTTTATGGACTCTTCCTTGTAAATGTGAGAACATTGCCCACACCTACCACATGAACTAGTTGTTTTTTTGGTATTGTCCTTGTTGTCAACTCTTTCAAACAACCTTTTAAAACTTATTCCTGTCCTGTAAATAAAGTGAGGTCTGTTTCCTACCACTTCGTATAATTCCTTATTAGTTTTTAATATACACCAATTGGCTTTCACTATTTGTGTAAAGAAGTCAGAAAACGTATTAAACTCGGTAACGCATGCCCCCTGGTAATTTTTTATTGCCTTGCCGGATTCAACCACTTTACTAAAAGGTTGACCTAGTAAAGCTTTGTATTTGGTCCCCCAACCATTGTAAACATCCTCCAGTATTTTACCCACCAGGTCTTTGGAGTATCCTCTCTCAAAAAACGTTTTACCCAAGAAATTAAATTCTTCAAATAAATCATAAAAGTCAGATGTCATCCTCACCAGCCTAACTGCCTGTCCCTTAATCAAGCTCCTTTTTTGGTGAAAAGGATGGAAACTGTTGTGGTGTAAATAACCATTACACCATTACACCATTACACCATGTGGCCTTAAGAAAAATCCTGGACTTAAATCCCTGTGGTGTCTTACAAATTGTGATGTCGAGATAGTTTATACTATGATCATCGACAGTGTGTGTAAAGGAGAGAAAGTCCATGGTGTTATTCAAATAATCAATGAACTCCACTATACTGTCCCTAGTGCCCTCCCAAATCACAAAAATATTGTCCAAAAATCTCAAGTCGTGCTTCTTATAAATACTTTTTAACATGTACCTATCCTCCCATTCTGACATCACTAAATTGGCGTAAATGACAAAACAGAGTTTTAGACAAACTCGATTCCTTTTCTGAACCACAAGAACATTTTTTTAGTTCCAAGGAGTTCAGAACATCTGGCAAATCAAGCCAGACTTCCATCTGACCCGGGTTATTCAACAAGTTCACATGGGAACAATTACGGATGGAAAAAGTGGGGAAGAAAGTGGGGAAGAAGGGCAGATAAATATTATTCAACATGCTGATGGTATAGTATCTGAATGTAGAGGTTTTAAAATTTTTAATTATACATCCACTATTCTGGGAAAGAACAATTTTGACTTATTTTCAAAAGGTTTTAAATTTGTTAGATCACAGTATGGTGATTTAGCTCACATTTTAGTAGATTTTAAACTATACCTCAGAAAACTGAACTTAAGTTTGATTCACAAAAAAACTTTGTGAGATAACCTTATTGCTAACAGAGGATTAGTAAGGAACAGTACATACAACCCACCCCTACATCCGGCTCTTATTACTTTTGAGAATATTGTCACAAATTAGATTTACGATGCGTATATAAAGAATAGAAGAAAAATGGAACATCGCAACTTGAGTAAAGAAGAAGAGAGGTTACTCTTTGATTTAAAAGTACAAAAAGATATTAGAATTATGAAGCCGGACAAAGGTGGAGGAGTTGTATTATTTGATAATGAGGAATACAATAATGCCTTAACTAATATCCTGTTGGATACAAACACATACACCTCAGTTTCATACAATGAGATACAAATTGCATATAGGAGGATTGATTCCCTCTTAGAAGAGTACTTGCTAGAAAATAGAGTTGATAAATCAACATACCAATTTTTGAGACAAGTACACCCTATTATTCCTCAGTTTTTTGGGGTGCCTAAGGTCCATAAGTCCATATTGGAGCCCCCGTTTAGACCTATTGTATCAGCCAGAAACTCTAAAACACATCCTTTAGCAGTATACATTGACAGCCTCACCAAAAATATAGTAACAAGGATGGAACATTTAATTAAAGATTCCTGGGAATTCCTTAGTAAATTAAATTATGATTTGTGGTCAGAAAATTGTGTTTTTCTAACAATTGATGTAAAAGATTTATTTACATGTATCCCACGGGTCGAGGGACAGGAATTCTTTGAAGATAGTATTCATAAGTATTCAGATTTACCTTACGATCAGAAGTTAATAATCTTGGAACTCATGGAAGTCATGTTGGGTAACAATTACATCGGCTTCCAGGGAGAATATTATCAACAAATTAGCGGTGTAGCTATGGGGGCAGCTTGTGCCCCCATTTACGCTAATTTAGTGATGTTAGAATGGGAGGATAGGTACGTGTTAAAAAGTATTAATAAGAAGCACATGAAGTGCTACTTGAGATTTTTGGACGATATTTTTGTGATTTGAGAGGGCACTAAGGACAGTATAGCGGAGTTCATTGATTATTGGAATAACATCATGGACTTTCTCTCCTTTACACACACTGTCGATGATCATAGTATAAACTATCTCAACATCACAATTTGTAAGACACCGCAGGGATTTAAGTCCAGGATTTTTCATAAGGCCACATGGTGTAATGGTTATTTACACCACAACAGTTTCCATCATTTTCACCTAAAAAGGAGCTTGATTAAGGGACAGGCTGTTAGGCTGGCGAGGATGACATCTGACTTTTATGATTTATTTGAAGAATTTAATTTCTTGGGTAAAAAGTTTATTGAGAGAGGATACCCCAAAGACCTGGTGGATAAAACACTGGAGGATGTTTACAATGGTTGGGGTCCAAATACAAAGCTTTACTAGGTCAACCTTTTAGTAAAGTGGTTGAATCTGACAAGGCAATAAAAAATTACCAGGGGGGCATGCGTTACTGAGTTTAGTATATTGTCTGACTTCTTTACACAAATAGTGAAAGCCAATTGGTGTATATTAAAAACTAATAAGGAATTATACGAAGTGGTAGAAAACAGACCTCACTTTATTTACAGGACAGGAATTAGTTTTAAAAGGTTGTTTGAAAGAGTTGACAACAAGGACAATACCAAAAAAGCAACTAGTTCATGTGGTAGGTGTGGGCAATGTTCTCACATTTACAAGGAAGAGTCCATAAAATTGAACAATGGTTTGGGTAGTGTAGTTAAATTTTGGAAGGGTAATTGTCATACTAGAATGTTGGTTTATTTGGCCATCTGTACACAATGTTCATCATTTTATATAGGGAAAACCGAGAGGGCACTGAAAGATAGAATATATGAGCATTTTAATGACATCAGGACCAGGAAAGATACCAGTGCCCTATATAAACATTCGGTTTCCTGTACATCATTTAATGGTTTCAAATTTGGGATTATTGATTTGGTTAAGAAAAACAATGGGGAGGGTGATATGAAGAATGTACTACTGAACAGGGAATTAAGATGGCAATTGAGGCTTAAGGCTAATTTCCCTCCAGGTCTTAATGAATACATCAGCATTAAAGCTACACTAATAGAGAGAGCAGGAAAAGTTTGAACCACTTTATATACAATGGTAACACCTTTTAAAGACATGAATGGTATTAATAAGTTTTTTTAAAACAGTTTTTTTAAAACAGTTTTATGTTGCACATTATGATCCTATCCCACAATAATGCAGGGACAAATTTCATCTTATAACTTTTCATTTTATTTTACTTGTGTAAGATTTTTGTATGTTGTAAAATATTATAATATTATATTTTAAAACACCCGTTAGTGGTGCTTTAAATTTTTAATTGGTTAGGCAATTAGGACAATTTAGGGCATTATATATAGTAAGTGTAGCACTGGTATTGTTTTATCTGAAGAAGTCTCACATCGAGACGAAAGCGCTAATTTTTTGGTGGATTTACAATAAATTTTAAAAGGATTCATCCTACTCGTAGTCTGGAACTATTTTTGCTTTATTTAGTTTTTTTTGTCTAATTTGGTTATTATCATCTATTGTGTCAGCCGAGAAGCAGCTGTTAATGTCATTTTCAATAGAAATTATATCCTTTTTCAGATCTTGTTCCATAGGAGTAAAAAAATCTACAAGTAATTGTACAAAAAAATCTACAAGTAATTGTACATATTCAGAAGGTTCAATTGTTCCCACCTTCGAAGAAGCTCAGGATACTGATTGCCATAGCTAGGCATATTTAGGATTCTCAAGCCTCTTGGAATGACATTGTGTTGCAATGAGGCTTGTAAATGTAAGCGCTGCCATTGCAATCTCTTATATTTATAGAGTTTATTCTCAAGTTCTCTATAATATTGAATAAATTCTGCCTGATGTAAATTGGCTTTACCACTTGTACCTGTTGCAATAATACGATTGATATCCAAAAGAGGATTATCCCGTACGCTCAAGATACAAAGAAGGCATTCACTTCCAGTAGCCACAGATGGTAAAGTCACAGTAGATTCCATTGAAGGAAAGATGGTGTGTTCCTTTAGTCGAATAAAAATGTATGTAGGATAAAGAACAAAAACGGATTCAAGGATAAGGCTGAGTACAATAAAAGAAACAACTGGTATATACAAAGAGAACTCAGCTTCCTCTATAAATATAAGAGATTGCAATGGCAGCGCTTACATTTACAAGCCTCATTGCAACACAATGTCATTCCAAGAGGCTTGAGAATCCTAAATATGCCTAGCTATGGCAATCAGTATTCTGAGCTTCTTCCAAGGTGGCAACAACTGAACCTTCATACAATTACTTGTAGATTATTTTACTCCTATGGAACAAGAACTGAAAAATGATATCATTTCTATTGAAAATGACATTAACAGCCACTTCTCGGCTGACACAATAGATGATAAGTTAGACCAGTTACAAGACAATATAGCCTCTTATAACCAGAGACTACAAGTAACTAAGATAAAAAAAAATGATAGTGCGATCTAAAGGATTTTCAAACACATACTATTTTCTCCTGGCCGAGAGAAAATAGTAGCACAGTGGATGATCCAAGTGCAATCAAACAGTCAACCAATCAGGGAACAGTATGACAGAGAATGGGAGTATCTTGGATACAATACACACTAGAGTAACTGCCATTAATACAGCTGATAGTCAACAAGTTAACATGAAGAATAATGTTGCAACAGCATCTTCTTCTAATTCTTCAGCCACTCTTACTGATAGTTTGAGTATGTCTGTTCGTCCTAAAACAACCTCAGTGGCTGGTATAATACATGCAGGTACAAATAATGAAGTCAGCAGCATTTTTTTAGAAACTGGATTTACTTTGAACAATCCTCTCCCAATAAGGAGCAGATCACCGAGCTTAATAAGGAAAGGCAAGCTACAACGAGACAACAGCACCGAACGAAACTTCAAGAACATGAAAAGGTGCCGTTTTTAACATCAGGTTTGGTCTTTAATATATCTTCCCTTAAATTAACAAAAGAACAAACTGAACTACTTAACAAGGGTCTCTCATTTATACCTGCTAAGCGAGTGGACCACGCCGAGATGTTGAAAGAACTAAGGCAATTAGGCAGGAACTTGACATTAAAATGTATGTTTAATAACAACAATAATGAAGCCTCTGTTTTTAAGAAACCTAGTACCTTTGCTCCAATCATACATCCCATTGTTCAAACCTTTATTAATGTTTGTGAGTCAGACTTCAGAACTCTATTTGATGATGGCATTCGAGATAATTTTTGTAACATGACAGGACAAGATTTTGATGCCCTACAAGAACTTAAGAATATGCATTCTATAGATATTAAACCTGCCAGACAAGGGTGGTGGGATTGTTGTTCTTGATAAGGAACTATACTTATTACAAATGCAAGTGCTTTTACAAGATGTGAATACTTATCTGTGTATTTTTAGAATAACTGTCAATGGCATAATTGAAAGAGTATCCTTTTTAGTCTTTGAACTACTTATGACAGGTCTAATTGATGAAGATTTGTTTAAATGTTTTAATACAAACAATCCTATGATCCCCAAAGTATATGGCTTACCCAAGATAAACAAAAACAGGTCTGTTCCACCCATGAGACCTATTGTATCGGGTGGAGGATGGTGCACTGAGGCACTGTCCATTTATGTTGAGAATACTTTGCATATACTCTTAGATAATGGTCATACTATTTTGAAAGACACACAAACTTTTTTACAAAGATTGCACAATAGACTTTTTACCTTGAACAGTAAATTCATGTTTGTCACTTTAGACATAGAATCTCTTTTTACTTATTTTCCTAATGACTGGGGCATAGATATGATTAGATTCTTTCTCATTATGAATAGATGTTTTGAAAATGACCAAGTCATGCTTATTTGTGCCTTACTAGAAATAATATTAGAAAATAATGTCTTCATTTTTGAAAATGATTTCTATCTTCAGAAATATGGCATAGCAATGGGCACAGCTTGTGCCAACAGCTATGGCAATTTAACATTATCACACTGGGAACAATCTACTTTTATATCTACTACTAATGCTTTGTGTGAAAAAGTGCTTTGGTACGTCCATTTTGTGGATGACATTTTTGTTATGGGGAGGTAACACCCAAGAACTCCATCAATTTGTGGAATTTATGCATAGTACTACTGATTTTTTTGAAGTTCAGTTACCAATTTTCTGTTGATGAAATACAGTTTTTGGATGTAACATTAAAAAAATTCAGAACTTGATGAAATATGCAGTAGTATATACAAGAAACCAACTAGGAAGAATGCATTACTTCACAAAAACAGCACCTTAGGCATATTCCTCAGAATATGCTGAAAGGACAAGTATACAGAATACTTAGGTTACACAATAATGACATTGAGGCACATAAAGCACTCCTGACATGCAAACAGGAATTTTTAGAAAGAGGATTTCTGTATAAGAAATAGATAAGGTGATAGAACAAGTATGGACACACAGAAGAGACAAATGTAGATCTTATTTTAGAGACACTAGTAATTAAGAATTGGAGAATAGAATATCAAATACCACTATTGATAGGTTTAGAATCATCTTTCAGTACTCTAGTGATATCAATAACTACTGTGAGATAGTAAAAAAGAATTGGAACATTTTGAAAGAGATTCCAGAACTTAAAGATATTATTCAAGATACACCAGCTTTTTCTTTTAGAAATAATAAGTCCCTGAGGCACCATCTTTGCTACAAGAATACTATCATTAGATATTGTGAATCAAAGAGAATAGGCACTTTTACCTACAGACATTGCTCTGCTTGTCAATATATTTGTTCAAATACAGTCTATACACATCCTACCAACAAATTTACAATCAAGATTAACTATTATGCTGACTGTCGTACTACTAATTTAGTGTATTTTGCATTTTGTACGAAATGCCATGCATATTATATAGGCAAAACCAATAGGCTACTAAAAGATCGGATTCTGGAACACATTAGGGACATCAGAAACCAGAAGGCTAATAATGCATTGGCTAGTCATGTTATTTCAACAGATCCTACACATACTTTTAAGTTCTTTGTTATACAGGTCACAGAGGCCAATTTATGAGGAGGAGACATTGACAGCATTCCAGAAGCAGCGGGACAAAAGTGGATTATTTTATTAAATGCTGAAAGACCACCAGGATTAAATGGCACTTTTTCTGTCAAACCCTTTTTAAAACTGAGACGCCTTAAACATTAGTTACTTGCTTTTTAAATGTTTTATTAATATGTTTTTATTCATGCATCTTTAATGTGAGTTAAAATATGTTTTTTACTTTTTAGTTTATATTTATATATTTATACTTAATAGTTAAGAGAGGGACTGATTTTTTACATTGGCTTTTACTCTCTGTTCCTTTAAAAAATGTTTAAACAATGTCTGAATTGATGACATCAGATGATTGTTTAATTAATGACTTGTATATAATATGGCATTTACTCAATGTTGTTTGTCTGATGAAGCGACAGTTTGAGGTCGCGAAAGCGCTTACCATTTTTATTCTACTTTATTAAAGATTTATCTGGTTGTGGAAGCTGAGTTCTCTTTGTATATACCAGCATTTGAATTGTAGTGAGTGTGACTAGCCTAAAAGGCATTGCTCCCTACACAGCCAGAATTTGAATTGTAGTGAATGTGACTAGCCTAAAAGGCATTTCTCTCTGCACAGACATAGACACACACAAACGCACAGACAGTTGCCTTGTCTAGGATTAGAACTCCTACCTAACTAGTTTATTATGCTACAGCATTATACAGTTATAGGGCGTGCCATGGAGATTACTGGACTACACCTTTCCTAAGTGTGTATTTCACAGTGAATGACATCAGCAGCCTTCCCAAAGCAGGGCATTTGAATTGTAGTGAGTGTGACTAGCCTAAAAACATTGCTCCCTACACAGACACACACACACACACACACACACACACACACACACACACTTGCCATGTCTGGGATTTGAACTCCTACCTAACTAGTTTATCACACTACAACACTATGCAGTTACAGGAAACACTACAGACATTACTGGGCTATACCTTTCCCAAGTGTATATTTCACAGTGAATGACAGCAGCCTTGCCAAATCAGGACATTACAATTGTAGTGAGTGTGACTAGCCTAAAAACATTGCTCCCTACACACACACACACACACACACACACACACACACACACACACACACACACACGCACACACACACACACACACACACACACACACACACACACACACACACACACAGTTGCCATGTCTGGGATTAGAACTCCTACCTAACTAGATTATCATCCTTTATATCACATTATCAAAAGATGAAAACAGCGAACGCTATTTCATCGAACTTAAAATATCTAAACCAGATAATATCAAACATTCAGAACAGCAAATTTTTTCCTTGGAAAAAAAATCACTATTCCAAAACACAAACACACAACACAAGCACACAAAAAAAAAAAATCAGTCCACACGCATACACTTATAATCCTACAACTAACCCTACACTAAACTATACATACACTACTATCTATCCAGTTACATTAACCCAAACCCTAACCCTAAGGTCCGTCACTATTGCACACTCACCTAACCCGCACCCTAACCCTAACTCACTTAACCCAACCCTAACCCGAATTCACCTAACCTGCGCCCTAACCGTAACTCACCTAACCCTCGCCCTAACCCTAACTCACCTAACCCGCGCCCTAATCCTAACAACCACACAATTGCACACTTACCTGAACCTGACCCATAAATTTCCACCACAGCTCTGAAAATAGGGAAGCCACAGAACCGGCCAACTGAATTATTTCCCTAGGAAAGAATTCGGTGTTCTGCAGCTTCGCTATTTTTAGCATTAGCTCAAAACAGGTCAAAATTAAAACATTCGAAGTTTTAAAACTTTGATGTTCTGTTATAGACCCGTTTATCAAACTATGACATTATGCAGTTATAGGATGCACCATGCAGATTACTGGGTTACACATTTCCCAAAGGTGTATTTCACAGTGAATGACATCAGCAGCCTTGCCAAAGTAGGACATTTGAATTGTAGTGAGTGTGACTAACCTAAAAAGCATTGCTCCTTACACAGACAGAGATACACAGACAAACAGTTGCTATGTCTGGGATTAGAACTCCTACCTAACTAGTTTATCACACTACAGCATTAAGCAGGTATAGGATGTGCCACAGAGATTATTGGGTTACATCTTTCCCAAAGGTGTATTTCACAGTGAATGACATCAGCAGCCTTGCCAAAGTAGGGCATTTAAATTGTAGTGAGTGTGACTAGCCAAAAAAGCATTGCTCCTTACAGAGACAGAGACACACACACACACACAGTTGCCATGTCTGGGATTTGAACTCCTACATAACTAATTTATCACACTAAAGCATTACGCAGTTATAGGACGTGCCATGGAGATTAATAGACTGCACCTTTCCCAAAGATGTATTTCACAGTGAATGACATCAGCAGCCTTGCCAAAGTAGGGCAATTGAATTGTAGTGAGCATTACTAGCCTAAAAAGCATTGTTCCCTAGACAGACAAAGACATATACAGTTGCCATGTCTAGGATTAGAACTCCTACCTAACTAGTTTATCACACTACAGCAGTACACAGTCATAGGTCACGCCACAGGGAGTACTGGGTTACACCTTTCCCAAAGATGTATTTCACAGTGAATGACATCAGCAGCCTTGCCAAAGTAGGGCATTTCAATTGTAATGAGTGTGACTAGCCTAAAAAGCATTGCTCCCTATACAGACAGAGACACACACACAGTTGCCATGTCTGGGATTAGAACTCCTACCTAACTAGTTTATCACACTACAGCATTACACAGTTTTAGGATGCACCACAGAGCTTACTGGGCTACTCCATTCCCAAAGATGTATTTCAGAGTGGATGACATTAGCAGGCTTGTCATTGTAGGGCTATAGGAAGGGCAGTTTGTGTGCATGGGCCATAACCCATTCATCTAGAGGTTGACACACCACATGCAGGTACACACAGGGTTATATTTCACAGGTACATGTATACAACTGCTAGATAAAGACTGCCTTGTACAGTAATGTTGTACAGCTAGCAGTTGCACCACATAGTCCATAATGCTGATGGATACCAGTGGCTACTTTCTACAGTGAGTGACATTTACACATCCAGTGGCTGTAGCCATTTGGCTGTGTGCTGGGTGGGACAGGCCTCATGATGGATGGCTCTTTGTCAAAGTCACTCTCTTTCACACATATATGTATGTCTATATTTAGCTTATTATAGTGTGTTGTCCTTGGATATATGTCTGTATTCCTATCCAATGTGTGTGCAAAGCATGACTGGTGCATGCTGAGGAGTCTATGCACTAACATCTGCAACTGTCAGATATGTCTGGTCCACTGTTGTTTGTAGACATGGGCTTCATTTGTTTAAGTGTGTGAGCATGCCCAGTATGACCTTTCAGTATGTTGTTGTCTGACATTGCCTTCATTTCTCTAAGTGTCATTGCCTTCATTTCTCTAAGTGTGTGAGCATGCCCAGTATGCCCTTCTGTACTGAATGTGTGGACCCACTCCAGGTAGTTTGTACTCCAGTGTAAACCTTTGCATTGTACACCTACAGGTAGCAAACTGTTTCTGGAGGGTATCTATAGATCATTTGGCAATATGGGGAAAACTGTGCAAAGGATAGTGTGTACTGTAGGAGATTGTGTCTGTGCTGCTTCTGCTACATGGTACTGGTGTTAGCAGAGATATTCAGACATGTGTGCTGTTATAAACTGTGATGGTTTATGTCCTCAAGTACTGTCAGGTGGGCATTCTTGCTCACAGTCATGTCCTGGGGAACAAGGGTGTATGCAACTGTGTCCGGTATTGTGGACAGACACCTACATATTTATGGTAAGTTATGCCATTCTGGTGGGGGAGCTGCAAACACTTGCTGCTGGGTCTGTATATCTAGTTCAGCACTTTGGTACAGTTATGGCAGAGGATCCCATATTTGTACATCCATCAACATGACAGTATGGCCTTATCTTGCTGTGTCAATACCTCACAGCTGTACAGATTCACACAGGTTACCCAGAGGCAGGGTCATGAGTCAGGACATTACCCCTATTGTGGTGTACGGGCAGGTTTGTAGCCATGAATTTATGTGTTTGCAGCCAGGGATAGTGTGTACACACAGCTGTGTGTCGGTCTTTGCGCATTCCATGCCGCCCATGCTCCCACCCCCCCATTATTCTATCCTCTTACATACATTATGCATACATTCTCTGATACTTTTCCTAAGGTTATCACCTCATCACAGCTGTGTTTTGGTGTTGGTCCACAGTTAATGTAGTTGGTCATGGTGGACATGTTACTGTGGTTTGTCCACATGGCCTTGCATATGGCTTATGTGGAGTGTGTTATGTTGTTATTTGGGTGTCCATGACATATGTATTGGCAGTACATGTGAGACATAAGCCTTTGGCAGAGGCCTGTAGGCCATTTGGTGATGATGCGGGCCAGCTGTGGCAGGCCGTTGAATTCTGTCAGTCCTACAGTCCCAGACCGCCATACAGTATATTCCCCTGGGGTGACAGCGTAGGTGTGCTAGGTATTCATGCTAATACATTCTATCAGTATTGATTAGGTGGTGTAGATGCTAGCAGGGTGCTACCTACAGCTAGGACACACCTGCATGGGACACCTGCACTGCATGCTGCATTGTTTCACTATTGCCATATACAGGTGAGGGTCATATTGTACCCTTTCTCAACAGCAGGGATACGACCAGAGATGTACCTGTCGGTGGTGTTTGGGTGAGCTGGTTGCATGTGTGCTATAGACACTACCTGCATGTGATGCACAGATATGCACGGATCATTCCAGTTATACTGGCATGTGCAGGTACATCAGCTGTTTCCCAATACATCAGTCCTACCACCTTTGTGATCTGCAAGTGTTTGGGCAGATGACACCGGTATACCCTACTACAGGCCCAGATAATGTGATGCATACCTGTATGTACAATTCCAAGGGTGTGTCCATTTCACAGTTACACATTATATACTGTATGTCTGGGGTACTTTCCCCTGTGTACTGTTTGTATATCTACCCAACAGCCATGCCATGTCAGTCTTTCAGATGGTGACACATATTACCACCATACATTTACAATGGCTTACTGCTAGCATGTGTTATACTGGTGGGAATTTTCTTTGGCACTGCAGTTGTAAGGACTTGGCCCAGTCATCAGCAGTACTGGGCAATGGCCACCAGGTCATACCTCAGCATGCATACATACTGACTACTCTCACACAATATGAAACACACCAACCTAACACACACATACTTGCATATTGTACAAATGCTACAATCTGTCCTGCTACCTTGGCCACCTCTGGGCATCTGTGCTCCACTGGTATTATACCTACACATACATGTTAATACATTTCTACATAGGATTGGAGGGGGGCATCTGACTGTTACAACCTGTGTACATCAGATTGGGGGGGCATGCCAGACCAGTACTACATTTCTATGTAGGCTTGGGGGGAACACCTGACTGTTACTGCATGTCTAAGTAGGGTTGGAGGGCACACCTGACTGTTTCTATATTTCTACACAGGATTGGGGAGGGGGCACACCTGACTGTTACTATGTTTCTACACAGGATTGGGTGGGGTCCCACCTGACTATTTCTACATTTCTACACATGATTCGGGGGCACACCTGACTGTCACTACATTTCTGCACAGCATTGGGGGGGCACACCTGACTGTTACTACATTTCTACATAGGATTGGGGGGGCACACCTGACTGTTACTACATTTCTACATAGGACTGGAGGGGGCACACCTGACACTTGTATACATTTGCTATGACTGTACTGGTATGTCAGGTATGCCATTACATTCTGTTTCCTAACCTATCATGCTGTCTAGAGGCATGTCAGTGTACTACAGGTCTTACATTTAATTGACCTACATATTAGTTTCTGACTTCCTACCCTTCAGAACTAATGTCCCACTGCCTGACCTGATGTAGTCTGTCTGTGTAGGCCTGGGGGAGGTTACCCATAGGCATCAGTCTGTGGCCTTAGCACAGCCTTTGTTTGTGTTTGTCTACACCTGTCCTGCTGACTGTAACTGTTGTTGGGTATGTGAACCACCCTGACTGGCATGTGCGTCATATGGACACACATGTGGCCCAGCACATTTCCTGCAGTGGGGTTTGTCACCATGTGTAGTACTCCCTACTGTGGTGACACCCATATTTGTTACAGATCTCATGCTGCCACTGTAGGCGTCTACTGTCTGCTGGTATCCCATTCAGCCACCCAATTCCCTTGCATGCTTACATCAATATCATAGATACAGGTAACACCACATACTACTACATTCGGCAATTGGTAAGTTGAGTGACTTACCTTGTGGGTGTGCCAGTATTGAGGGTGGTGCTGAAGGACTGCATATGTCGGATGCACATAGTACACTCCCAACACATGGTTGAGCACAGGTAGTATCATGTCTGGCATCCCTTTTACTGTATGTGCAAGTCAGAGAGAGGTGTCATTCCCTGGGTCCCTCCTGTGTCAGTATATGTGCTATGTGTTGCCTCTTTGCCAAGGCCAGGGCATACTGGGCATGCCTCCTTCTACCTACTGGGGCAGGCTCAGGTTGTTCCTTCTCCGAGTCACTCTGTGCCTGTGTAGGCCTTGGCAATGGTGGAGGGCTGTGTGGCCCTGCCCCGTGCTCTTCCTGCTGCAGCTGTTTCCTCAGGATCATATTGTGTACATGGCACATATGATGACAATTTGAATACATGTATCTGGTGAGTACTACAAGGCTCCACCAGATGTGTCCAGGCATCGGAACTGTGACTTGAGCATCCCAAACACATGTTCTATTATAATTCTGGTCTGTGAGTGAGCCTCATTATGGGCTTCTTGTTCGGGTGTGTGTGCATTTCTGATGGGTGTCATCAGCCACGGCTCCAGTGTGTAACCAGCATCCCCCACTAGGTGACTGTAAGAGATGTCCCCATTGGCAAATCTCTGTTACAGCTGCGTCAGATGCCAGATGAGGGAATTGTGATAGCTTCCAGGGCAGCCAGCACACACACATTCATTATTATGCCCTGGGTATCACACACAACCTGGTAGTTGATGGAGGGGAAGCCCTTGCAGTTGATGTAGACCCTATCCTGCTCACTGGGTGGTGCTTTAATGCATATGTGCTTGCAGTCTATAGCATCCACTACCTTAGGGTATTCTGCTATTTGGTGGAAGAGATGCATATTGCTGGCCAATGCTTCATGGGTGTTGGGGAAATATACGTGCTCACCGGCATGTGCTGACATGGCATCCAGGAACTGACGGAGTACCCTGGATGCTGATGCCTGTGAGATCTACATGATATCCCCATTTGGCCTTTGGAAGGTACCTGTAGCTAGTATTGTTAGGCCTACACATACCTTGGTATCCACTTGGATGGGTTCCCCTCTGTTACTTCTGTGTGTCAGGCATGGCCGGCACAGCTCAACAATTTGTTGTAGGAGGTCCCTGTCCACCCTATAGCGCTCCACTATCTCCAGCTCATGTAGCCCCTGGTAGGTTACCCTGGGTTTGTACACTCTTCTCTGTCTCCTCACTGTGGGTTGACAACAGCATTCACATCCTCACCACCCTCAACCTTTTCCACCTGTTGTTGTATGATAGCTATTGCAGCCCCTATAATTTTATTGTTTTGTTTGTTAAAAGTTCCCCGCTTGTATACACCAGTGGTGGAGAGTATATGGGAAAAAACAGAGGAAAATGTGTTTGCATTAGTTTATAGTGGTGTTCTAGGCTGGGCTGGTCTGCTGCCTGTGTAATTGGCTAATTCTGATACATTTCACCTGCCAGCTATGCTAGTTCTCCTAGATTACCTTCCTACTGCTGTTTTCCCTTCCCATTGCCTTCCTGTTTAAGCCTGGGGGTGCGCCATGCAAACAGTGCTCAAATCTGAACAGTGATGCTATTTCCTGGTTTACTTTTTTTTTCCTTTAAAACCCAGTGCGTGGCGCACCCACCTGCTTAGGCAATGTAACGTGTGCAAGGCAGCTTCAGACACACACACCCTTGCTTAGCTCTGCTAAGCTAAGGGAAACCCAAGGCACAGGACTCCAATCTGCTTACAGTATGTCTGACACACACCCCTATGATGTCAGCTAACTCCTAGGCTTGCACCTAGCTATTCCTGCTATTACACTGTTGGGTGCTGACTAGCATGCAGGGGAGATCTGGGATTCAGTATAATTCCCATCATTTGCATAAGATTGCCTGCTGATGCATAGTTAGATGTCCCACACTGAGCCTCCCCCCTTAGCAACCACTATTCACTGGCCATGTTGTCTTCTGCCTACCATTGAGTATAATGGCAAAATAGTGATTTTGGTTAGAATGCTTAGTTTTTTTTTTCTTATTTTCCACTCAATCCCGTTTGCACACCACTGCCCTACTCTTAAACAGTCGAGATCGGCTAAAAAAAAAAGTTGTTTTTTTATTTTTGCAACTGGTTTCCATGCCAATGGCCTTATAGCTGGCCATTTGCATACTTTCTACATAATATCCACCCTTTATTTGGAGCTGTCATGGCTCCGTTTTGTAGTTTGCAGAAATGTACTCCGTTACTGGCGGAGTACATTTCTGCTGATTACACAAGTCCTGAACAGCTGGTTTTTAGCTTCCTGGATCACAAATTCACCTCATTTGCATGGATTTCTCCTGCAAATGGGATAGTTTGCATACAGGGGCTGAGTCTGTGCAGGACTAGTGCAGAGCGCTCTTGCATGCCCATACAGGTTATTCCCGGCTTGCACAGCAGACATATTGCCTGCTGGAGCTCCTGCTTTGGTCCTGCATGCCGTGCAGGGCTTGCTGAATCCGGGGGAGGGTGTTGTTGAGAATTAACCCTTCCTTTCTTCCTAAGGTAGTCTCTGAATCCAATAATAATCAAACTATTGAGTTACCAGTTTTCTTCCTGAATTTTTCCAACAAAGGTGAATATTGCTTGCATTTACTGGAAGTTCATAGGCAACTACCTTTTTACCTTGACAGGACTAAAGAGTTCAGGAAATCAAATCAATTGTTTATTTCCTTTTCTCTCCCAAAGGTGGGAAAAGCTGTGTCAAAAGTGACTATGTAGATGGCCAAGAGATTGTTATTTTCATTTATGAAAATAATAACCAAATGTTACCTGCACCTGTAAGAGCACATTCAACCAGATCAATTGCCACATCGGCTGTTCTTCATTCAAAAGCTTCCATGAGTGAAGTATGTGCAGCTGCAACTTGGGCTGTGCCTCATACCTTAATCACTCATTACAAATTGAATATGGTCTCCAGGGGAAGAGCATCCTTTGGCTCTATGGTTCTCAGGAATATCCTTCCATAAGGCCACCCAGGAAATAAAGTAGCTGGGGACTCTGTCCCATTCATCAAGAATGAACAAGGATTGACAACATCAGATAAAGAAGTTATGTACTCACCATAACGTACCATCTTTGTTGTCAATCTTTGTTCATTCTTGACATCCCACCCACCTTCCCCTCCTGTAGATTTCTGGGGGATTAAACCCTTGTCCTGGGTTTTCATAGGGTTTTTACCTTGGACATTGTTTCTGCTTATGAGTTCTGTGTACACTCTTGCCATGGTCTGCAAACTTGATCTGAGGTAATGAAGAGAGGGATATTATGGGTAGAGTCTTAGCTCAAGAGGTTTTTGGCTGGCACGAGCTGTATAACGGCCAGCCAGTTACAAAGATCGGAAGTGAGTCCCTTTCTTCAAGAATGAATGAGGATCGACAACACAGATGGAATGTTATGGTGAGTACATGACTTCTTTATCAAAGCAGTCCATGACTACCAAGGACTGTGACAATTAATACAAAAACTAGTGCATGAATTAGGAACAGTGGAGACACATGGTTCTAGCAGCAGCAGAAGAGCAGGGGGTTACAAGTCAGACAGCAAGAGGAATCTTCACCAAGGGATAGATGAGTAAAACTCCACAAAGCGAGCATATTGTAGTAAAGAGTTAGATCTTTGAGTCAGTCACAAGAAAACAAGCATGGCAAAGACTGATACACCGATAAAAATAAACAAGAGTACAGCTGGAGTGTAACTCTAACCCAGGGATGGAAATGAAAACAGCAATGAGGCACGATGAGTTATGATAATGTGCCTGTAACTAGAAAAAAAAGCTAGGAGTGGAAGAGCACAAATCGTGAGGAAGGTATATAAGGGCAATATAGTAATACAAATTTAAATGGAGTGAAGAAGATGTGAAGGGATAATATATTAACAAAGATCTGAAAGTCCCACTTTGAGATAGCTATGTGATATTATATGAGGGGGTAATGGTGGAATGGAGTGGAAATTTAACAACAGTGATAGGTGAAATCAAAGCATGGAGCTGAACAAGGAACACTGACTCACATACTCTGCGGCTTGTCAGAAGTTATGTTCCTGGATCATGGTGCAGTATCATGATATCCATGAAGTACAAACACAGCATCTCATGCAAAGGCAGGCTTCACATTCACTGTTCTTCTACACTTCCTTCTCCCAACTTTTTAAACTGAGGTGGTGATTCTCAGGAATATATTTCAATATTAGAAAATAAGTTTCCTAGAGCAGAAACTTCTGATACTATTCATTCAAGCTGTCCGATCCAACATGTGGGTCATTGGAGACACTTGTCAGATTTGATCCAGCCACATCAGTGCTCTAGCCTCAAAACTCTTTGAAAAACGTTGCCTCCCATAATGCATCTGCCCTCGATTTACCTCAGAACTTGTTTACTGCCTTTGTGAATGGATGCACACCAGTGCAACGAAGTGCACCACCTATATGTTTTGATATTTTTTGCAGAGTTTGTTGATTGTTATTAAAATCTTTCAATTAGCTTAGGCCCTTAGGAATATATTGCTGTTTATATCTTATTGGGTTGTTAAAAAGTTCTATCTTTATTGGTCTTTGTGCCACTTTTCTTTTCACTGTGTTTCCTGCAGTTACGGATACTTCTTGAAGTCAGTGTGATATAGCTTGTAGGTTATTAGGTATTTAGGTAGTGCACTTTATACATATAGTTCCTTATAGTGTGTTTTCTTATAGGTTGATAGGAAGTTACTAAGCTATTGACCCGAGGGTCTTTACAAGCCTAGCCATAAAATCCCAATATAATACTAGATGAGAGAGATCATCTGTGGCCAAGGTTTTCTTATAGGGTGATAGGATGTTACTAGGCTATTGACCCCGAGGGTCTTTACAAGTCATGCATTAAAATCCCAATATAATACTAGATGGGAGAGATCGTCTATGCTCAATATTTTTCTAACAAGGATTACTCACGTCCAGGAGAGAAGCAAGGGTAATCCCCTGTAGAAATGTATGGTTTCCCATCCAGTCATCTAGGTTGCTCTTAAACGGGGTCATGGAGGTGTTCTGCTTGACATGGATTGGAAGCCTATTCTAGAGGAGTGGCAACCTCTGAGAGATGTACATCATTTTCATTAGATCTGGGTCAGAGATAGCCCTGTAAGCCAGACAGAAGTCGCCTATAAGTAGTCTATGCACTATTGAGTACAGTGACAGCGACTTCAGTCTGTCTGCATAAAACATGTGCTGGAGACCCTGAACTTTTGTAGTTAGAAATCTCTGAGGTCTCTCAAGCTGCTGCAGGTGCCTGGTATGGCACATACCAAAGGGGGCATTGTATCCAATAATAGAAGTGATGAGGGACGAGTAACCTCTTTTGCTCTTGAGGCGATGCTTTTGCTAATTAGGTGAGAGATGTAGAATGCCTTTTTCATCACAGCAGGTACATGGTGATTGAAGATGAGGTCACAGTCAATTTGTGTTCCAAGTTTTCTCACTACTGAATTGGTACTTTATAATCAGTAGGCACATTGTTTTTACTGAAGGGAATGATGATGATGATGATTTTTATCATTTAGTTTAAGACCATGGCTTTGGCACCAATCATTGGTCTGTGTAAGCCCCTTTTGAAGAATGCTGACATCATTAGGGGATTCAATGATAGCACCTAATTTGCAGTCATCTGCAAACTTGGTTAGTAAGCCACAGCCCCCCTGTTCTGGCCTGGAATTCAGAAAATTATATGCCAAACAACAGGGGGTCCAACTCTGAACCTTGTGGGAACCCACTGGTGACAGGTTTGCTGGTAGAGGTGAAGTCTCCTACTTTGTCTGAGTGTTGCTGATCTGTGAGCCAGTTTGCAACCCACCTGACAACATAGGAGTTGATATTCAACTGGATTAGTTTGTCAATGATGGCCGAATGTGGGACTGTGTCAAAGGCCCTGGTGAAGTCAAGGTAGGCTGTGTACACAGCTTTGCTATCATCTATGGCTCTGGTCACATTCTCAAAGAAGTCCATGAGGTTTAGCAGGCACAACCCACCCTTGACAAAACTGAAATAGGAAGTATTTAGGGTTTGAAGGTCAACTATATCCTTATTTATGAGATCAGTGATGATTTGTTCCCTTGCCTTACAGATGAAACTGGTTAAACATATGGGTCTATAGTTGCCCAAGTCTGTTGCTGAGCCGTCCTTGTAGAGGGGGATAACAGTCACTGTTTTCCATTCAGTGGGGGCAATGCCAGTATCAGGCTGCGGTTGAATAGGGTGCCTAGTGGAGTAGCTAGCTCTTGTTTAAGAACATTAAGAATGCAGCATGGAGTGCCTTCTGGTCCCATGGACGCTGTACGCTGTATTCTTATTCTTGGAGAGAGCATTGATGAGTTGTTGTTTGGAGATGCAGGGGGGAGGTGATGTTGAAGGCATGGTTTGTGGTATGCTTAAGGGGGAAGATAAGGGGATTACATTTTTGCCAAACCTGTCTGCTAGCAGGTTCGCAATTTCCAGGGGTCAGTCTGTGCAATACCATTCACAATTAGTTCAGCACACATCTGAGTCCAACTTTTAGGTTGAGGACATAGCTGAAGAAGGCCTTATAATTATCCTTGGCTATGGTTGCTAAATTTTTCTCATAGTTGATCTTTGAGGATTTTATGAGTTATCTTATTTGCTTGTTTAGGCCGAGGAGGGTGCTCATTTTTATATTTTTAGACAGCAGCTTCTTTCACTTATTGTATAATCTACTAATGGTAGATATCAACCAGGATGGCTTGTTTTGTCTTGAAGATCTTGCTTTAATCCTATCCTGCATGGCTGTGTCTATACATGTGTATAGATGTTTATACAGGGCATCAGTGCATACCTTAGTATAGCCATCAATGCCATCTGTGAAAACTGGAGCTTGGAAGTCTGTTATACCATCCCTTAGGAGGGTATAGTTATCTTTGGTGAAGTTTTTTAACCTGACTTCTCCTTTCTGGTGCTTTTGCTATTTCAAAATTGACTGATTTATAGTCAATTTAATCATTGCAGGCCCTACACTTGAGGAGTTGCATTGGCCACTCATATTGGTGAGGACCAGGTCCAGAATATTAGAGCCTCTTATGAGGTGATCCACTATTTGAGTTTACAAAGTCCAGGAACCCTGTGTCAGTGAGTTTGAGCTTGTATAATATTCCCAGTTAATGGAAGGATAGCTGAAATCACCCATGACTAGGTGTAAGGTTGTACTTTGATTGTCCCAAGTAGGTCTAAATAAGTTGTGTGGACTTCTTGGTTCATGGAGTGGGACCTTTAACTTATGATGACATGAAGGGGGTGTCTTACCAAAGGTAATTTGGACTTGGAGTAACTCCATACAGCTATCTTGTCTAACTAGTCTAGCGGTGTAATTGTATTTAATGAAGATAGATACTCCACCTCCTTTAATTTCCACACATGTAGATGACTGCATATTAGGTGCTATAATTGAATCCCCTAGCGATGCCAGCATTCTTCAAAAGGGGTTTACACAGACCAATGATTGATGCCAAAGCCATGATCTTAAACTAAATGCTAAAAATGTATCATCATTCCATTCGGTAAAAACAATGTCCCTGCTGATTATAAAATAAACTTTAATAGCCTAAGTACCAATTCTGTAGTGAGAAACTTGGAAACACAAGTTGACTGTAACCTCAACTTCGACCACCATGTGTCTACTGTGGTGAGTAAGGCATTCTACGTCGCTCACCTGATTAGCAAAGGCAAGAAAGTACCCCAGCCTTGCAAGGCTACAATGCCTTCTACACTTTCTGACCACATATTGTGTGTGTAATTAGAACATTTAATATCCCTTGATGTTACGGCACACACACACACACACACACACACACATATATATATATATATATATATATATATATATATATATATATATATATATATATATATATATGGGATCCCTTCATTTGTTTGAATTTTCAAATGTCCGAAACTCATATGGCCGACACTATATGAGCGAACGTTTGAAAGGCCGACAAATGATAGCAGAGATCCCACCACAGTGCAGGACTGGGAGTTTCCAATTTCTTGCACTGTTGTGCAATCTCGGAGTGAGAATATTTAAGTAGCAGGGGGTGTGGGGGTGCATGGGGGCTTGCCTCCCTGCATAACACAGTTTTCCTGTGTTTACAGGTAGGTATCTGGTGCTATTTCAGGATGTCGGTCTTTCAGAATGTCGATTATATGGTGTCGGCCATATGAAAGTCGGCATTTGGAATGGTCAACATTCTGAAGTAGACCCATATATATATATATATATATATATATATATATATATATATATATATATAGAGGCATTTAGTTATCTATAGAGTGCATGTTTTCTCCAGTTAGACCATTCAATCTGCTCAGGGTTATAGTGTGTTGTGTTTATTACTTTCTTTTGTTTTTACTGGTTTGGTTAGCCCAGCTCCTTCATAGGATTATAGGAAGTTATTAGGCTATTGGCCCTGAGGCTGTTATAAGCCTAGCCAAGAGTTTAGCCCATGTTTAGACAAATCAGCACCCGATGCCCCTGTCCAGCAAGGACACGGTTGGAGTCCCAGGGATGTATGTTCTATTTCCCATCCAGTTATCAAATGGGTAAAGAGGTACTCTGCTTGATGTGGAGAGGGAGTCTCTGGGACACAAATCTGTCATGGACAAACAAATAGTTTTAAGAAGTGTTTCTTGTGTGGGCACAAAGTCCCACCACAGGACCTACATAATAAATGTGTAATCTGCCTAAGTGTCTCCATCTTACTGTGGACTGTAAAATTTGTAAGGGGTTTGGACCTTGTGTCCTATCGGATAGCAGATCATTATTTCACTAAGGATGTGAGATACTACTGTCAGAGTCAAAATTATTGTAGCTTCATAGAAAGAGTCCATGCATAAAGTCTATTGAAGTAAGTGGAAATGCTTTGCTATCTTGGTAGATGGCCAAAACATTGATCCTTTCTCAGCATCTGTTTCAGATATTAACTGATTCTTAGAATCTGTCTTCCAGTCTGGATCAAGTTATTCCAGTATCAAGGTGCAACCTGCAGCGATCTCTAATTTTTGTATTAGATTTGAAGATCATTTGCTGGATTCACATAAATTATGCAAAGCGTTCCTCAAAGGAATTTTTCTAAGTAAAGATCCGGTACCACTTTGGGATCTGAGTCTAGTAGTGGAAGCTTTAACCTAGCCCCCATTTTATCCTGCTTCCACTGCTCAACTGAAATTCCTTTCCTGGAAATCACTGTTTTTAACAGCCCTCACATGAGCCAGAAGGATCTCAGAGCTGCAGGCTTTCTCTTCTTCTTCATCTTACATTGTTTTTCCACAAAGATAGTTTCTCTCAAGATGAATCCTTCCTTCATTCCCAAGGTAGCTACTGAGTCAAATTTGTCCCATCCACTGCTTTTACCAGTTTTCTGTCTAAATTACTGTAACAGAGGAGAATACATACCCTACATGTTCATAGACTGTTATGATTTTACCTACATAGAACCAAAGTATTTTAGAAAGATGCACTACTCTTCATTTCCTTTGCTCCTAACAAATTGGGGGAAAGTATCCAAAGTTTCACTTTCTAGATATTTATCAGATTGAATCAGTCTTTTTTATATCAATCAGAAAAAGCCTTTGCCAAATAAACCTAAGACACACTCTGCAAGAGCTGTAGCTACTTCCACAGCCTTCTTTTGGTCTTCTTCAATTAATAATACTAGTAATGTGGCTACCTGGTCTTTCATACATACCTTTATCAGCCATTACAAGTTTGATTGCCTCTCTAAAGCCCAAGCTTCTTTCAGCTCTACCATTCTAAAAGGTCTCTTGCCATGAGGCCACCCATCACCCAATGTCAATACTGACCAACAACGAATACCAAAAAGTGTCTGACAGTGGAAAAAAGGCACAAAATATTCTTCGAACAATTTTATTAGTGCTTTCATTTAGTTAAGTCACCAAACTTCTTCATACAACCTGGTTGTCTGAAGAAGTTTGGTGACTTAACTAAACGAAAGCGCTAGCAAAATTGTTCGAAGAATATTTTGTGCCTTTTTCCACTGTTAGCCACTTTTTGGTATGAGGCCACCCATGTCGGACTTAATGGACTGAATGAATAGGATACAAATGTTACGAACTTAGCAAAACACTACATCCTTTCATTCATGTCCATCCGATAAAACAGCACTCCCACTATCCCCCCTCCTTCTCTTTAAAGAACTGAAGGATTCTTTGATTCTCTAAAGGACTTTATTTCCTATCAGTGTATCACAGATAGCTCTTGGCATCAACCAAGACCTGAGGTAAATTGAGGTACAGATACATTATCAAAGGGAAGATTCTTAAGAGGCTTGAGGCTGGAGCACTGATGTTGCCAGACTGGATCTGATAAGCAACTCTGAGGACCCACGTCACATCAGACAAATGTGAATGAAGCGCTTGTATCATGTTATCGAAAGATGAAAATAGCGAACACTATTTCATCGGCCCCAAAACATCTAAACATGAAAATATCGAGCATTCAGAACAACTAATTTTTTCCCATGGAAAAAATTTGCTGCTCCAAAACACATACACACAGCACAAGTACATCAAACAAACAGCAACCACACACATACACTTAAATTCCTACATCTAATGCTACACTAAACTAAACATACACTACTATCTACCCACTTACCTTAACCCAAACCCTAGCCCTAAGGTCCGTCATTATCATACACTCACCTAACCCGCACCCCAACCCTAACACACTTAAACCGCCCCTAACCCTAAAGTCTGTCACGATTGCATACACGCCTAACCCGCACCCTAACCCTAACTCACTTAACCCACCGCTAACCCTAACGTGCAAACAATCACACACTTACCTGAACCCAACCCGTAACTTTCCACCACAGCGCTAAGAATAGCGAAGCCATAGAAATGACCAACCAAATTCTTTCCCAAGGAAAAAATTCGCTGTTCTGCAGCTTCGCTATTCTTAGCATTCACTGAATAGTGTTCGATATCAGAACATTCGAAGTTTTAATACTTAGATGTTCTGATATAGACCCTGAATGAATGGCTCTATCATTACGTTAAGTACATAATTTTCATTTATTTATTTATCTGTTATGTATTTTTATGTTGAAGGGACATCCTCAGACAAGTGCCGATCTCTTAAGCTTTAGACAGACGGGGGGGGGAGGGCAAAGCTGTGTGGGTGAGATGTAAAGGGGGCACGCCATGGTCACAGAGTTTGAGGGGCATGATCAGCTGTAGATGAGGTACTGATAAGTCTCAGCAAACAGTGTCAGCTATGACTTAAGCAGTCACAGTTGTCAGTCAGTGATATGTGCTAGGAACTGTAGCAAGGAGCTAGTATCATTCTTAATTATAGGTTCTCAAATGGGCTTAAGCACAATGCAACAAAGAGCTATTATGCTCATACATAATAGCTATCTGACTAGTGTTTTTGTGAACACTTTCTTTTTTTTTTGCAACAAAGTGAAATGTTCTGTTAATGTCTGTTTCAGACCAGTTTTCCTTACTTGCTTTCTAGCTTTTTTTGATCTACAACCCTGAAAGGACAGTTGTGCTAGTTAACTTCAGACTGGGGCAGAGGGGCAACAGCATTACCCAGGGCACCAACCAGCTAAATGACAGTACAGTGGGGACATCATTTAACATTTCCTTACCAAAATATGTGATGTAATGTTCAAACAGATGAGTGAGTTCAATGTGAGGCATAGAATGGAACTTCTACATGTGCAATCTCACAATTTCACTAATGAATATTTTTCAACGTAACATTTATTACATTTTTACAGAATAAAATGTTCACTGTGCTACACATATTAAGTATTCTTCGGAGGAAAAAGAAGTTTGAAAAGAAAATAAGCAGCATTCTTTGTAGCACCTGACAGCTTGGTTCCCTTCATTTAAGCTGTGCTATTCAGAAACACCAACGGAATAATCTGTACCTTATTTTAACTCAACTGGTAACCTCCTAAGTATCTTATGGAGTGCACATTTTGGCAGTATTATTTTTGGAGATGGTGTGGTTGTCCTGGAATCTACCAAATTCTACAACCAGATTCTACAAAAGTACTGCTGCTATTGAATTATGCTGCTAAAGTTCTCAGAATGAAACTACTACTCCTACAAAAGTAAGCAAAATGGCGCTGCCTGTGATGGCAATATTCCTGATAGCCAGCTGGAAACCCTGCTGCTACTGCTACCCTTCCCCTAGCATTAGATGGCCAGTTAGTAGTACTATGACCTTGTTTTTTTTCTCTCTCTCTCTTTTCAACTTTTCTTCCAAACAAGGCAGACCTGAAATAACACTCAAATTGGAGAAATGCTGGGAAAACAATGATTGTTAGCAATTAATTAATGTGGGAAGGGATTATGAAGGACGTTAGCAACAGTGAGACTGTACGTTTTTTTTTTTCTTTGTGCTACTTCACCCCTTGGATGTATGTATTCATTAGCATACATAGTGTATGCCTGCCAAATCCTTGATGGGAACCAGGTTACATGTAATGAATTGATGCTTATGCTATCATGCTGAAAAGCCCACTGTGCTCAGCAGTGTGAAACCATAATGATACACAGTGATAGCTGTGCAGACATTTTATATATAGAAGTATACAGTGCTAGTATTGCTGTGTATAATTCAAAGACTAGTGCAGATAACATTCATAAAATTGCACAACTATAGTAGTTAACAGAACTGTTATAATGCTGATAGCATTGTGCAGAATGCAGCATTACGTGTAAATGACATTCATAAAACAGTGCAGCCACAGCAGATATTGAATTGTAAATGTTGGTTTTAAAAGTAACTCAGAAGGTAATCTGTTTGTAAATGGTGTTTCAGAAATGCTTACTGATTCTTGTTTTGAAAAGTGTTTACTGCCTCTCTGTCTGGGTCTTTGTTTTAAAATTGTTTTGGACCAGTTCACTTATCCAGTTAACAAATTAAATAAAAAAGTGAAAGAAAATGGACACTGTTTAAACTCTAAAAAGCAAAATTCAAAATGATTAGACCTTTAAAAGCAAAATAAATTGATGATGATTAGTTGTGCTTTTCTAAATGTATGTGACTGCAAACAGACATTTGTTGTTACAGTTTTCCTGAAATCCTGTACATCACCTTGTTTTCTCTTTTTAGGATCCGACAAGAGTGGTCAGTCCTATCATTGACATTATTAACTTGGACACATTTGCCTATGTGGCAGCTTCTCCAGACCTGAGAGGAGGTGAGTTAATGTTATTGATGTCTGAGTCCATTTACTAAATTATGGCACATGCTTTGCTGTTTTAAAAACATAAACACCATATTCCACTGTAGCAGTGATGATATTGTCGGTTCTGTTTCTGCCAAATCCATTGCACTTTATTTAGAATGTGGTTAATGCAAGTTTAGGATGAAAACAGTTCCCTTCTTCTTTCCAAACCTTTTCCCTCCCTTACATGAGATTTCAGTTCTTGAATGCAAGCAAGTATAATAAAAAAATGCATTATTTATTTATTTATTTATTTTATTTATTTATTGAAATTTGTTAACCGGGTTTTTCCAGCTGGGCCAGAGACCCATTTTCAGTGGAGACCGGAGGAGAAAAGCTCCAGTTACAGTTTGCAATACATAGAAATTCAGTTTACAATCTGTAAAAATTCTGTTTATAATATGCTGTAGCATAGACTAAATTCAGACCTGCTGAATCTAGCTTTGTTTGTATAACATGAGCACTAATCTAGACCATCTTTTTTTGGAAAAGGTTCCCCTGCACCCTAGTGGCAGGAATGTGCAGTTAGAACTTGCCTGATCGAAGAGTGCTGGAACGGGGATCAGTTTTTAGCTTTTTATTGGTTAATTTGTTTAATTCAGTTTGCTCATTTGCTACTGTTATATTAAAAAAAGAAATACACTTTATGCATCGCCACTTAGCAAGGGTTAAAGTATTCCCGGCGCCATAAAGTCTGCTGTTCAAATTTTCCCTTAAAACTACACACTTTTTTAGATTTAGCACTCAAATCTGTTTCTCTGAGGTCAGCACTTGTTCAGAAGTCATTGTAAGCAATAAATAAGCTACAAATTGCTACAGCACTCAACTTTCCTCACTTGTCTAGAGGAAAACAGTTTTTAGTACTTAATAACTAAGCACCTATCCTATCCATGCATGTCTAAGGGTCAGCTCCCGGTGTTTTCTCCTGTCTACCTGATGCATCTGGGCATTTTGGGGCAATGCAGCAATTGTCTCATGTACACAGACAACCCTCTCCTCCTACCACCTAACACTACAAGCTGTGAGAGATGCACTTATATAGCCAAACTGGAAGCAAAGCTCTCATCACTGAAGACGGGACACGAAAGTCAAGAGGAGAAGGTAAACACTTGCACCACACTCATCACATAGTCCCTCAAAACCTACACAACCAAACACACACATAGGAACACAAAACACACACCTACATTTGTGGAGGCTCTCAATAAAAATCTGCTCAAGCAACAGAGCAATTCAAAGCACAAACGCAAGCAACCTCCACCTCTCAACACAACCCAAATGACACACAACCCACAAACTCAGTGTGCCACTCAACCACAGCCCATAAGGCATAACAACGTACCCAACACTCTAGTCATAGTTGATTCTATAGTCAGGCAGACTGATGTTCCACTCACCAGGCTAAACAAAGAGAAAGTTACTGTCATCTGCCTGTCGGGTGCCAGGATCCGCCACATAATGCGGGCACTCAGGTCACTCCACAATAAGTATAAATATGACTCCGTCATTGTCCATGTTGGTGTGAATGACCTGAGACCTACCTCCCTGGACTACATGAAAAGATGGAGGAGCTCTACAATCTTGTAGCCCAGGCAAGTATGACCCTAGCCCTGAGTAGCATCGTGCCATCACCCAGAATGATACCACAGTACAAGGACAAAATGATTGACTTCAACAATTGGCTAAGCTTCTGGTGTCATTCTAAGGGGATCCAGTATCTATCTGCCTGGGATGATATGATCGACAGACCATGATGCTTTGCCAGAGATGGCCTGCACCTATTGCCCTTGGGATTCCTGATACTGGCTAAGGCTCTTGCCACCCCATAGTGCCTTTTTTAGGCAAGGTTCAAATGACAAATTCACCACTGTAACAGGTACAAGCAAGCAAAATCTGAGGGTAATGTTACTTAATGCTAGAAGTCTAAACCTCAAAATGTATTCACCCGAGGCACTCCTTAAAATGGAGAACTTTGACATCTGTGCAGTGACAGAGACCTGGTTCAAGGCTCCAGAGAGCACCCCTGCATTACCAAGCTATAATTCATACCACACCTTTCGGCCACCTAACCTGGACCGAAACACTAAAGGTGGAGGTGTGTCAATATTCATTAAGGATATCCACACCTCCAGGCTAGTTGCTCAGCATAATGGATCCAAGATTATCCAAGAGCAAATAACTCTGGGCAAGACCGCAATCCAAACTGTAACTTGCTACAAATCCCCCACCATGCCCTAGAATTCCCACTCCTCATTTCTTGATACACTGGAAAATATTAGGGTACAACCCAACACCCTAATAATGGGCAATTTCAACTACCCCACCATTAACTGGGAAATCTACTCATGTACCAACTTTTTTGCTCAACATTTTCTGGAATTCATAAATTCCAATGCCTTGGATCAACTTATCCACACCCCCACCAGAGGCAGCAATATCTTAGTCCTGGTCATTACCAACATGGGAGATCGGTGTTCTGCACCAGAGGTCAGTTCCTCATTGGTCAGATCTGACCAGAAGCTAATCACCCTGGACATCCACATCCCACCCCCATTAGGGAAACCACCGTAAAAAATTTCTCCAAAGCCAACTTCACGCTTCTTAAGACAGAAGTGGCAAACGTCACGAAACCCATGTTGACTAAGAGGTACAACTGCTGAATACTACACAAATGCACTTTATAAGCACTTACACGAGTGCATGGATCGTGCTATCCCTAACAGAACTGAGATGCTATCCTCCAAAAAAAGGAAGCCAATCTGGTGGTCCCCTGCCATAAACAAACTCTACAACAGAAGAAAGAAACTTTTGCAAAAAAGAGTAAAATCCTATGATTGGGGGAACTTCCTGTTCAGCCTCAGTAAGAAGCTGAGATCTGTCATAAAATCCTCCAAAGCTAGTTATGAAAGCAAAATCACCACGGATTCTAAAGACAACCACAAAGCATTCTATAGCTATGTCAAGAATCTCAATGGCAATACTCAGATCTGCTCTGAGTTACAGCACAATGGCACTAAATATACAGACCCAACTGATTTTGCCAACATCCTGGCAGATAGGTTCAGTGCTAACTTTACCCCCCTCTCACCCCCTAAAGGGCCCATCTCTATACTGGAAGAATGCAGAGTTCCTGTAAGCATGGTGGCACAGGTAAAAAACACACTCTCCAAAGCCAAGAACACAGCATCGATGGAACCTGACAACATCCCAGGCTGCGTTCTACACGAACTACAGAATGAACTGGCACCGCACCTAAGCACCATGTTCAATCATAGCCTCACTTCAGCCTTTGTGCCCACTGAACGGTGCACAGTGATGTTTATCCCGCTCCACAAAGGGGGAGCCACCATGGACCCCGGGAACTACTGCCTCATTATTCTAATGATCCTGGTCTGCAAGGCCATGGAATGCATCATCATGGAACTTATAAACAAAGACATTGGTAATCTCCAAACTCTGGACCCCACCCAGTTTGGGTTTGTAAAAGGTAGACCATGTCTCCTAAACCTGATAGACTTCTTTGAAGCAATCACCAAAGCCGTAGACAAGGGTAAGGTGGTTCACACAGACTATCTAGATCTCGCCAAGGCATTTGACAACATCCCCCACTCTGGAATTATAGATAAACTCACTAAACTAGGTATAAATCCCTGTGTCACAAGATGGGTTGCCAACTGGCTCACTGACAGAACCCACAGTGTGAAAGTAGCATCCTTCAAATCCGACTTCAGACCAATGATAAATGGAGTACCACAGGGTTCACTCCTGAGTCCTCTCCTGTTTGGTATCTACTTTTCTGAAGTGCAAATGACTGCAAATTAGGAGCCATAATTGAAACTCCTAACAATGTGGACATCCTACAAAAGGGCCTCACTGAGACAGATGCCTGGTGTCAAAGCCATGGCCTCAAGCTCATTGCCAAAAAGTGCATTGTCATCCCCTTTGGTAAAAACTCTGTACCCATGAGCTACCATATAGGTGGTTGTCTACCTAACACCGAAAGTATGATGAGACCTTGGGACACAGGTGGACAGTAGTCTCTCCTTTGATAATCACATCACCACAAGTAGTCAGGAAATCCTTCTATGTGGCACACCTCATCATAAAAGGTTTATCATCCAAAAAAAAAAGAGGTCATTGTTCCCCTCTACTCGTCACTCATTAGACCCATTATAGAGTACAATGCCCCTTTAGTTTGTACATTACTGGAAAGGCTGCAGAAATACCTCACAAAGAGTATTACTGGCCTCAAACAGATGTCCTATGCAGACCATCTCAAAAACCTCCAGCTTTACTCCGTCGCATATCGCCTACTCAGAGGAGATCTCTGCCTAATGTACAAAGCTATGTCAAACCCAGAGCTGTTGGACATGCTCCACGAAAGAAATCCCAATCCCTCTGAGCTACATGCTCTAGGGACCTAAACCTTGTCACTACAATAAACAGAACATGCTGGAGGGATAGATTCCTATCCCAGAGACTTCCCATACTCTGGAACAAACTACCTATCTATATCAAACAAAGCTCCTCATTAGCACTCTTCAAGAAAAATCTTGATGATTGGATGGGAGATAGGAAATTCACCCCGGGATCACTTCTGTGGCTCTGCTCAACAGGGGCACAGGAAAATAATTTTCTTGGGTGGAGAAAACCAGGGTACCTTTTTGGCTAGGCTTATATAGGCCCTAGGGCCAATAGTCTAGTACCTACCTATGAACCTATAAAAGTTCAGCTTACAATACAAATATATAGAAACTCACATTGTAGGATAAGAAATAATGAGTAAAGTAAAACACATCAGAAACTATATATACAATAGTTTGGGTTTTTTTGGACATGTTCTGTGAAATACTACTGTCAGAGCAATTTATAAAAAGTTTGAAAAGAAGTATACTTGTGAGATCTGAGAGATGAGAATGCATGTATAAGGTGGAAAAGGGGCAGCAGGTAGATTAAGATGCAAAGGCAAGAAAAAAAATGGAAAATAATAAGGGTAAAAGATCGTAGTGGAGTTAGTTCCTTGACAAAGTATTCATCAGGAAGTATGATTTTTAGTAGAGTTCTGTGAAAAAGTGGCAGTACAAAGTTTTACATAGATCTGTGTGTGTGTGTGTGTGTGTGTGTATATATATATATATATATATATATATATATATATATATATATATATATATACGTACACATATACACACACACACACACACACACACACACACACAGTAAACTCTCAGTTAACTGGAATTCAAGCAACCAGGACTCTCAAACAACCAGGAAAAAAATCGAAGAAATACAGTACAGTATGACCAATTCAGTTTTTTATGTGTTGTACTTTCTGTTTTACCCCCACAGAAACATACCTTACATTTTTAGAGTTAAAAAGGAAGATACAAATAAATTCCCTCTCTCCCCAACCTGAGAACAAGTCAAACCAAACAATTCAAATTGCTAAAATGTTAACACTCGCTCAACATACCTCTCAACCTGCAAACATCAAAAATCTGGACAAAAGGCCCATGAAAAATAGGTACAGATCGGTATGCTGATTAACATAAAATTTGCATAAATACTTATGCAACCCCACCCACTCCTGTGGAATTGTGGGATACCAGCTTTTAAATGCAAACTGAAGAACAGAGAACAAAAATATGGCCCAAGAGTCCCCCTGCAGCCATTCCAATGTCCCATTAGCTGGCCATTTCACCCCATTTACTACAAGACACTAATGTGCATTCTGCTTTACTTCTACAATGATTATTTGGATTTTATTTTACATTTTATAGCACAATGCACACACACTAATAGACATCTGCTAAACAAAGCAATAGTCTCACAATGGAAATAGACTTAGCATTAAAATGTCTCTGGCCTTGAAACTCATTCATTGAAACAGCATTGAAACCCACACTACATCCAAAAAAATGCATCTGGCCAGTGGTGGATAAAGATTACCTTTGGGCTGTTTTCAAATCATAGGCCCCTTGCACACAAAACAAGAAACATTCATGTGTTCTTTGATACACCTTGCTGACTATTAAATTATATTCCTTGTATAATACAGCACACCTCTTAGACTTAGAGCACATTTTAAATGTATTGTTTGAACATTTTTCTAGTAAGCAATGAAACAAAATGCATGAACCAATAATGACAAAACTGCTCAGTTCAGAACATTTCCATCATAAAAGTCTACTTACACACACACACACACACACACACACACACACACACACACACACACACACACATGTATACATAGAATGACAGTAGTGTAAGCCATGGGCATCTTGCACAGCTTCTCAACCTTATTTCCATTTTCAGTTTTTTGATTGACTTACTCTGATTTGTGTTATCAGACCAACTCAATAGCTGTAAATGCACAACAAAATAAACTAGGTGAACTGCATGTTGTAAGACTTCCAATTTTTAGTCCAGGTACTGACATACCTTCTCCTACATTCATCCTGAATCACCAAAACTATCATTGTAATCCAGGTGCTGTTAACTGGCCACTCTTGCTTCCCCACTGTCAGCAGTGGAAAAATATGTGTTTTATATTGAGTGCTGGAAAATGTACTGTACTTGTTTAAAAATATTTTTCTTATAATTCAGCACAAAATATAATAATTCAGATTTTCTGTTCCTGAATTTGGGTTAATGATATGTTGTGCTCTTTCCAGTGAGACACAAATGCCCTTGTGCATGATGTTTTCTTAATTCTGTTGTATCTGTAGCTACACCCTTGACTTGTTACACCCACCCCCTTTAAAAGTACAACAACACAGTATAGTATAAGCAATGCATCTACATACTGTGGGAGTAGAACCCACAGCCTTTTGCATCAAAAGCAAGTATTTAACATGTTATACTATTAACAATGCAAGCAGACTCAGCATAAGCAACACTAAACTTCTCGTCCCCTGAAGCTCTCAGCTCCTTGTAAAATCCAGTCGACACTGAACTGTATCTCTCAACTTTGCAGCACAAGAAATCTGGAAAAAGTCAACATTTATTTGGGGGAGGGACAAAAGCCCCAAAACCAGGGACACATTTTAAACATTGCATGTATAATTTTGGAAAATTGCTAGAATAAAATTCTGTGTTACAACCATGTGTTTCACTGCCAAGTTTTTAACCCAGGACCCTGTGCACTACAGTCAGAGCAACATATCACTATGCCAAATCAGCATTTTCCTGAAGGACATGAAGACTGAAACTTAAATGGCCAATATTTTTATTGGCATTTTTCTTTTAAGTTGCACTTGTTTTAAGGTATTCTGTTTTTAGGAAATGTATAGGTGTGGCAAAGTACATTTTTAATTGTTTCTAGTACTTGATTGGTTATACTTTGATGATGTTCATCTTTTTATATGCGCTTGTTATCAGTTCGCACTCAACTCTGAAGAAGCCATTGTATATGGGTGAAAGCGCTTAGTGTGTGGGACTTTTTGTCTAACATTTTGTTTTGTGACATTAAGGTGGAGGAACCTGCAGCTGCTTGGGTCTTTTCTTTTATTTATTGGTACTATTTTTAATAGTAACTCTCAATCAACCAGAAACTACACTTATCCGGCATCTACAAATCCATGGGTGCTGGTTAACTGAGAGTTTAGTGTATATATATATATATATATATATATATATATATATATATATATATATATATATATATATATATATATATATATATCTATATATACATATTTATATAGATATATATATAAATAAATACATAATATATATATATATATATATATATATATGTGTGTGTGTGTGTGTGTGTGTGTGTGTGTGTGTGTGTGTGTGTATATATATATATATATATATATATATAGATATATTTATATAGATATATATAGATAAGTATATATATATGTGTGTGTGTGTGTATATATATATATATATATATATATATATATATATATATATATATATATATATATATATATATATATATATACATAGAGAGAGATAAATGCAGATATAGATATACACACATATATTTTTTCTCTCAAATGTTGTTTGTTTGTTCTCTGTATTTGTTCTTGGCTTAAACATACTAAAGAACTCTGTACAAGTTTATCTTATCTTAATTTAAAAAAAATGTACTACAACTCATTTTACTATTGGTATATATTGTATGCTTTGCCACTGCTGATGCTTGGAGCTTTTCTCCCCGGGCCTCTACTGAAAATGGACATATATCCAGTTAGACTAGCCCGGTCAACAAATGTAAAATAAATAATAAATAAATAAATATATACATGCATACATATTTATATATATAAAAATGGGTTACATTCAACTTATTAAAAAGTCAACTTATCTCACTGCAAAAAACTCAGTACAGCTGTTTGGAAATCAGCTGATTGCATGTACTAGCTTCTTTCAGTGTGAGATTGAGTTGCAGTGCATTATGTTCTTGGAGCTGGTATATATAATTAGCAGGGGTGTGGGGCACATAGGGCTTGCCCTCTGAAAAAAAATGTTTAAACTATTTTTGTGATCGATTAGCTGTGTTTGATTACTTGCCAATCTGTAGTTTGAGTTTTCAATTTCATAAACTCATATATATCTATTTATGTGTGCGTGTATGTATGTGTGTGTATATATATATATATATATATATATATATATATATATATATATATATATATATATATATATATATATATATATGGGTCTAGTTGACATTACCGAAATTTCAGTGACCGACTTTCTTATCACCAAGACGAAAAGAGCGAAGTTTCATATAACTGAAACTTCACTATGCCGACCTTCAGATGACAGAATGATTAAAATGCTGACTTCAAGTTGAGCGGAACAAAAGTCCGCTCATTTCCACACTATAGTGTGACCATGGAGTTGATATATTTAATTTGCAGGGGGTTTGCTGGATGCAGGGGGGGATAGCCCGCTGGAAAAATGAAACATATTAAATGAATGTTTGTGATTTTTGTTTTAACAAATCTCCACTGAATATTTTGGCAGGGCACCCACATGAATATTCAGTGGGATTTGTTATTCAAGTGGCTATTGGTTTGTGGGCAGGATTTGGAGGAGATTTTGGTAGTTGTGTGGTTCATCTTATTTAACAGGGTAGTGTTTACATTGGATGAGTTTTTGGTTTTCTTGATGGGTTATGTGAGAGGTACATTGCATGCTATTGGGTCTTTTTTTGTTAGTCAGCTATGTGGGGTTTCAGCTTTTTGGATTTTTGACTTTGTTATCTCGGTGATATGAAAGTCAGTCTACTGACATTTCGGTAATGTCAGGTAGACCCATATGTATGTATGTATATATGTATATGTACATATATATTTTCGGACACACATGCACGCAGATGGTTATACAAGCATAATAGCAACATTTTGCAAGAGAGCAAGTATAAACAACAGAAGTAATAATGAAGAATAACATGATTTTTAGTAAATGTAATACAGTAACTTAATTTTGGTAATATGAGATGCATTTCTAGTGTACAGAAAGAATAAGCATATTGCTGAGAAAAATAGCTTCATTTTGGTAACAGGAGATGGAATTCTAGTGAACCGAAGGAGTAAGCCTACTGCAGAGGAAATGTTATGTTTGTATTTGTACTGGGTTTATCATTAAATGCAAAACAGAACTGTCAGCTAAATGAGACTCTGCCAAGTTCTAGGTTGTCTGCAGCACATGTGAGATGATTAAAAATGTTAGTTTTGTGAATGTTAACTAAAATCATAAAGAATAGCTACTTACCTATATGAATTACTGATGGAAAGAATGAAGTAACGTAGCAAACACAGCTTGATGTTTCTAGGAAAGAAACAAGTAAAATCGTAATATCATATTTGTAATTTATCGCTTTAGATTATTTTTCTTTTTTCTTTTTTCCCCCTTTTTTTGTTTGTTTTTAGTTTAGGCTTGATGGCTTGCTTTTTTGGTATAAATCTAAGGGAAGTATTTATACCCCCGGATTCATGAAGCTCGGCGCAAGGCCGGTGTAAGGCTTGCGCTGGCCGTGCGGCGTATATATGGAGTAGTAGCGCCATATGCATATTAATGAAAGTGTGCAGCCACCACAGCCACATGCATAGGAAATGTGCGCGAGTGCATGGGGCGTACCAAAGTTGCGGAGGGAGGCGTGTCAATGTCGGCTGTCGATGAGCAACCGAAACTGCTGAATAGTATAGTCCGTCTGCAGTAATACTCGCACCTATCAGTGTCCATGGAGACTGAAACGTATACAAAGCATGGAAGATAGTCCCTGCAAACAGAAAATGAAGAAGCAAACACAAATGCATGATAGGGAATAACAGGTCCCTACCCTTGAACAAATGACAGAAAAACCGCGTGCCCATGGTCCAACGTAGTGTTTATAGCTATACCATGTGGAAGTGAAACATATCATATACTAGGACGCTGCCAGGAGGTACGTCCAGCCCAATGGAGAGGGGTCACCAGCTGACCCATAATGTGAGGGAGGGTACATAGTTGTGCAGATGTGTCCATAACAAAATACACGAGGAGAAAAGTAGATATATGTAGTGACTGTCATGTCCGAATCATATCCCACAAGGGATGTAATAATCACATACAAAAGGTATGTCTGTATCCCACATAGCAAATGTGATAGGGAATAGAATACACATGTAAACGAATCAGGAGCATAGAAACACCTACAACAATAAGGACACGTAGGCCAAAAGGAACAGTATTACCCGTACCATTGACTAAGAATACCACCTGTCCCACTTTGCGAGCGACAGTACCGCTGTGGCCAGATGTGTCCTGACACAAGCATGTAAACATGGCAAATGTGCAGAGATTATAGGACATAATTATCCCTCAGACGTCATGTAATAGTGGCATTAAACAGTTGTTCTCCACACGTATATTACATAAATGTCATAAGAAAAAGAATAAGCCACTGAAATGCTACAAGACTAAAGCTTAGATATAGGCAAGAGTTGTAAGTTCTATCTGTGAACTGACCATGGGTATGTGTCGGCATGGAAAATGTGTTGTGTCCACTGCAAATGTTACATTGTGGCCAATTGAAAAGGTGGAAACAGTACCGTAGACTGTGGGGAGGTATTGTCCACAACAGTCGGATATGTGGAAGGAATGGCATGGACATTGGAAAAGGTGCCATCTCCCCAATGAGTACAACAGGTGTGCAAATCCCAGGAGTCATCGGTAGAAGCCAAATTAGTATGTGACACAGCCAAACGGGTAGTACCCGGGTATACCAACTAAGTAACGAAAGTGAAGTATGGGCATGTACATATGTGTGTGAGGTATAGCACGTGGGAAGCAAACATGGCAGGGTAGTCCACACAACCATAAAGGTACCCGACACCTGTAGGGCAGTCAATGTGCTACTCTGGCTGTGTCATGGCCCAACAACAAAAGTAGTGAGCTATCGGATGTGAGTAATTTGCATGTGAGGGGTGGATGGGTAATGGTAAAACCCGCAAAGGCGACACTGTGTCGTATGCAGAAAAGGTGAACCAGAGGTATAGGAGGGGGCAGCGGGTGAAGTGGACATAAACACAAACACATGGAGAAACAGCTGCAAGACGAGCAGACAGGCCATAGTGTAGAACACAATCCCACAAACATATGTATCATGTAAATGTGCGATCAAAATGTATAGATATGTCACCGTCACATACCCACAGGTTGGTCCTGATGGAACTGGCCATAACAAATGCAACACACCTGGCTGCATAATGGGCTACCCAGCATACCCTCCACATCACACAACCCAGCCCCATAACAGAACGTCCACCAAATCCACCCGTACGTGGCCCACTGGTCCATTGCAGACACAGCTACACATACTGAGCCCTACGCATATGTAGTAGGTATTGTCACCCTAGGCAGTGTCAGGATAGCAAACCATGTATTCCCTGCATGTTAAACCCCCTGCACATTTTCATAAAGCCAAAATACATTTCGATATCGTTTCTGTGTGGAATGGTCCAATTTCTGGAATATCCCTTACGGGATAAGTAACCTGTGTAAATAGTAGAACGGGTATGACGACAAGATGTCCAATCCTGTACATATCTGTACATAACGTGAAGTACAGGTCCAAGACACTGTCCAGACGCATAACCCAGTACCCAGGATAAAACACCTTCCCGTGACGCACGTGTCCCCACACAAATATGCGGGAGAATATATCGCACACTCGCATAGTGGCAAATGGCAGAAGGGTGAGAAAGACACCTGACATTAACAGGAGAAACCTGATGAAGTGAGAGGGATACCTAGTGTGTGCCGGCGTGACCGACCATACCTGACAACCCGTGTGAGTTAGATATCTGGACAGAGCCATGACTACAAGTGAGACAAAGGTACAACAGCAGGTACAATATGCAAAGATAGCTGTTAGAAGTTATTCATGTATGTGCAGTCTGAGTACCCGGGAAGTCCACTGGGCAGAGAAGTGCCCAGTAACAGCGGAGGCCCGGGTAGAAAAGCCCCACAAGCAATACAAGGAAATAAAGGCTACATAATGTTAAAGTTAAAATACAAGAGTAAAAGGCATACAGTCAGGAAATACACATGCATAACATGTGCATAATAAGACAGTGCAAATCCAGAATTTGTAGTGGTAATACAGAAATGAAAAAATAATTGGGGAATATGTCGCAATTGGTTGTGGAGGGGGAAAGAAAAAGAGCTAAGGATAGATCAAATGAAAAGGTCAAGCAAAAATAGTATATAAAAATAATTTAAGAAACAGTTTAAATGGCTTTTCCATAGGTTGAAATAATGTTGCCAGCAGAATCTGCCCCAAAGCCAACCTAGAACACAACAGCTTTAAAGGAACCTATTAATGTGTTTTTCCTAAACCCCCCCCCAAATTTTTTAAAAAGGGGAGGGTTTTTTGCGCCCCGAAAAAATTTGTTGCCCCCTTTTTAAAGAGGTCGAGGGGGGGTATGGTCCGCATATGTACAGTAACAAAGCCAATGAACCATTTGTGTTAATGTACAAAAAACTTTTGGG
>NC_056727.1:766511426-766656426 GCF_019279795.1 Protopterus annectens
GTTTGCTATTACTTTTGCTGTGGTTTTTTGTTTTTTTGTTGCACCTACCATTTTCTGGCGTGCATCCTGCAGCCTACTTTCATTTGTACTTTCCTGGACTTGGCGTATCTTGCATTATGTTTGCTACTGCTGGTCTGCTGTCGGTTTGCTTTGCTCTGCTGTGTCAGGTCTCCTATCTTTGCAATCCAATACCTCCCCTGTCCTGTTTTGCAGGTTTCTGCAAGCAGACTTGTCAGCTGCCGTCGATTGGCCATCGTGGGTTGATTGGTGTCGATTGCTCATTAGTACTCCAATTACCCTACTTCCGCATTTCCTTCTTTTCTTCCCCTGACCTTCCTGTTTGTGCTATTGTTTGCGGCGTGTGCGTCCGATTACTGGGTTTCGGGCACGTTTTCATCCCTGTACACATGCTCTTTTGGGCACCATGTGTGCTCTCAGCTAAACGATTCTATACCTTCCTCCCCACCCCTGTCCTGCAGCTTTGCTTAGCAATGGACAGGCCAGATTTGCATTGCTCCAATGTGCTTACTGCTACGGTGGCATACCCCTCTGCTGATGTCATGTATCTCCTCTGAGCCACTCTTCGGTGTTATACCGCTGCGCCGTATGGTACAACCTTCATCCGGCGGGACATTTGCGAGTCAGTATTATCTGCCTCATTTGCATGGCATTGACTACTAATTCATAGTTACCGCGCTGAACACTATCACAGGCCCTTAGCAACCCTTGCACCTTGGTTGTGGTGTTCCATGCCTACCATTGTGTATTATGCTGTAAACCTGATTTCTATTACGTTGCGATTTTATGACATTTTTATATTATTTCTTTATGTTACAGCTTCTGCACACATGCCCTGTGGTTGTGCTGTGCGTTACTGTGGACATGACATTAAATGTTGTTATTTACGTGTTGTGCATCTTTTCTTATGCCATTGGCTGTGTATTTCGCTATTGGCATATGTTAACGTGATACCTGGGTCTGGCCCTCTTCCATAGCTCGATGTTCTGTTTGGGAAAATGTAAACCGTGTTTTTGGTTTACATTTCCGGTTTATACTATGCCTGCACCACTTCATGAATCACTATATGCCTTCATTTGCATGGTGCGACACTGCACATGGGGTGATTAGCATACCTAAGCCGGGGGCTGCGCAGTTCTGGCGTACGCCGGTAGTACACATGGAATTGGATCGTACCTGAATCGCTCGATGGCCATATTTGGCATTATACCGCCTACGCTATGCCTGCGCCTGGCGCAAGCTTCATGAATCCCGGGGATAGTCATTATGTGTATGTGTTAAGGCAATCAGTGCTGTTCGCAGTTAAGCATACCTCTGTTGCAATTCATAGAGACCATTTACTCTTGCACATGATGTTCTCAAATAACCATATTCAGTTGAAGGAATAATGAGATGGTAATGAAAAATTAAGCAAAAGTTGTTATGCTAATAATCACTCTTCTGCCTGTTTGTGATGCATAGATATACTTCGACACATTTCTGCACTATTCACAGACACTTTATAAAAAGTGGAATCTCACCTTTTCTATAAAATTTGCAATTGCTGAAGATGTTTCCTCTTGCTGTTCATTTACTTATTTTTCAGTGGGAGCTGTTTGTCTTGGCCAAGCCAAAGCTGTTTATGTCCACTGGTGCTCAGCAACCAAGAAGGCAAAGATATAGACTGAGAACTGCTCCTTATAATTTTGATAACCAGGGAGCCCTTGACAGGTTTAGAGTGGACAAGGATATTATAAGTGCATACTGAGCATGTATGGACCACATACCAGAAGTGAGTACACTTGTGGCCTTCTTACACCTGTGGATACTAACATATGCCTAACCTGGACCTTTGAGAGACAGACTGGAGAAACTTTGGGTATTTCTCAGTCTTTTCCCTTAAGGATACTTCTCTCTTGGCATTTGTGCATCAGTACATTTATTTCCCGGTGTCACCTCAGGACTGAACCCAGACTGTGCATGCCATTTACAGGATGGCACATTTCCCTGAGGTGTTTGCTGTGATAACTTGCACTTTTTGCCATTTGGGCCCATCAGGTCCATTGGTGGGTGGTACCAGAAAAGGAAGGGCTACCATTCTATTTACTGCCTAGCAGTGTGCCATACATGGGGGTGCATCACCAGTGCATCAACCCAGCATCCTGCCAGTGCTCAAGATTCCCACCCATATTTATCACATATTTGGCACATTAACTCACTTTACTTCCTCTCCTTGCATGGCAAAATGCCTCATAGTCACCTTCTTGGTAAGTGGAAAGTTTAACTATAGTTATCTTATTAGTTAGTATTTGGAAAATGTATTGCTTAGTCGTAAACTACCCTTCCCTTCCCTTTTATTGTTGTGACTCCCCTCTTTACTTATGTTTTCTTCTGCTTGATGCAGGCTATAGCACCATGGCTTATGATTCCTGCAAGGAATGCTATGGGAGCATAGGAAGAGAATTGTAATACCACCCTGTCATAGACATGTTGGAAGTCTATTTCTGTTGCCTGGATGAATCTGGGGTTGCCCTTTAGTATAACCCAGCTACTGTGTGCAGGACGTTTACTGCATGTTACAACATGGTCATGCACCAGTAACAACATGGTCATGCACCAGTATGGTGGTGAAGTTAGCTGTCCTACCATGATTAATGATGGCCAGCAAGAGGCAAGTAAGGGTCCCCATGCAGTAGGCTTGTGCACGGCATATGGCTGTGTGGGTCAAGAGGCGTCTAGTCCAGAACTATAGGCCATGACATTCAGGTTAGTGCTTCCTTTCTTTTATTTTTAAACAAGAAACATCTTTATTAAATTATCATGTATGACATAGGCCATGTTACATTTATGTAAAGAAAGGTAAACCAGAGAGATACAGTCTTAGTTGCAAACATTATACATTCCAAACTGTGCTGACACAGCTGTAGCTGCAAACATTATGCATCACTTTTATCTTATCCTGTCATTGTTAGTTAACCATTGCATAGTTCATTCAAATCCTGCCTTCTTTTAAACCTCGTTCCTCCTCTGCACGTATTGATTCCACATTTCCCATTTTTTTCCTATGTAATTTGCTTCTGCCCTTTTCTAAAGATCCCAGTTCCAGTTGTTTTATCTCTGTTACTATCTCCGCTACTTCTAGTAAAGTTGGTTTAGACTTTGATTTCCATTTTCTAGTAATTGCTTTTTTGACAGCCATCATAATTAGACTCAGCAAGGCCTTACTGTGTCTAGGAAATTCCAATTCTGTATCATAGCTCAAAAAAATCATTTCCCTAGTTACTCCAATTTGCTCACCCAACATCTCTGACAGAGCTTTCTGCAGGGAATATTTAAAGTCTGCCAACTCATTACACTCTCAGAAAATATGTTCCCAGGTATCTCTTTCTTCCTGAACACACCTCCAACATTTGCTATCTACTTGAGGAAAAAAATTCTTTGAAGTCTGCTTGGGGTATAAAAATACCCATGTAAACACTTCCAGGCAAATATCCTAAATCTTCTAGATTTTTTTGCATATTTGAGAGACATACAAATATCCCCCCATTGTTTCTTTTGTGAATTGCTTATCTAATCTCTCTTACCAATCCTTCCTAACTCCTCTGATTGATTCTTACGGTTATCATGCACTGTTTTATATGCTCTAGTAATTACTTCTTTCTTAATAGCAACTTATGTTGTACATTCTACTACAAACTCTACCAGTGCTTTTTGTTTAGGATCCTCTATTTCTTTTTCTTTGCCTCTACTCTGATATTAATCCTTGATATGGAAGACAATCTCGAGCCTGCAGTCCAAATAATTTCTTGGCGTCTTCCCATTCTATTACCTTTCCCTCTCTAGTTATTTGGTCCCAATACATTGGTTCCTTTGCCAGTTTTCTCCAATATTCTCCTACCCCCTCTGCCTATTGTCTGTATTCCTAATTACAGTCAGCCCTATCAGGAGAATCTCCTTTCTCCATTCTCATGTTGGCTTAGTTCTTAAAAGACCTTCTGCTATTTTATGAATATAATATGATTATTGTTCTCTTTAAAGGCCCGCATCCATAATCTCAGTCTCTCCCTGTTACTTCAGCTTCCTCACTTTTCATCATCATTTCTTTTCACTTTGAATTATAGTTTTCTGCTTGATCTATAACTATGCTGCTCTGAAATACCCCTTGAGTAATCCCAATCTGCCCTGTTCTAGTGAAAGAATAAGCTTATCCCACTTGAATTTTGCTGTCTTCCCCTCCCAGACAAAATCCTTCAGCTCTTTATTAATAGCTATCCACAACTTCTCCTCTTGTTGATAAAAATATGCCTGACCTGTGTATAAGACAAAAAGGGACTAAAAACATTTTTTATCTTACTAGCAATATCCATATAACAAAGCTTTCATTTTCTCAGTTTTGTATTATCTTTTGTTTAGTTTCTTCCCACATATCCTTAGCTGCTACACCAGTATTATTTTTAATCCATACTCCTAAATACTTCATTTTATCATGTCCCCATAAATATGGATATTGCCAAACCAATTTGTATGTGGGTACATCATTTACCATTATTGCTTTTGTTTTAGCTTTATTAATTTTGTATCCCCAAAAGGTTTGAAACTGTCTCTTTATATTCCACAACACTGTAATGTCTCGTTCTGGTTTTGTCAGATATAAAATAATATCATCTTATCATCTGCAAATAGAGCCAGCTTTTCTTGAATTTCTGATTTCCTTATTTTCTTTGCCAGTGGTTCTACATACAATGCAAATAACAAAGTGGAGAGAAGAAAGCCCTGCCTGTTTCCTCATCTCAAGCAGAGATTATCAGAGATGACCCCATCCACTTTAGTTTTCAGCTCTGATCCTTTGTATATCGTCCTAATCAGCCTTATAATTTTATCAGGGAATATAAATGTGTCCATTGCTCTCTTCATAGAATCCCAGCATGCTCTGTCACATGCTTTCTCTGCATCAAGTCCCACCAGCAAAAGTGGTATTTTCTTACCTGCTGCTTCTGTCTGGATCATCACTGTTCTGTTTATGTTGTCAAATGTTTGCCTTCCTTCCACAAAACCACATTGGTCCATATGTGCCAATTTTGGCATTACATTTGTCATTCTTTTAGCCATTATAGACATAAACACTTTGTAATCATCATTTAGTATTGATATGGGCCTGTATGAAGCTGGATCTGATGGATCTTTACCCTCTTTAGGTATTACAGCTACCATCGCTTTCTTCCAGGATGTTGGTACTTCTTCTTTTAAAATACTGTTAAACAAAACCTTCCAGATCTTTATATTTTTTCCCCTCCTAGTTTCTAAACTTAGACAGGAATGCCATCTATTCTTGGGGACTGTCTTGTAAATTGGTTATCTCATGCCCTCCTATTCAAGCTGTTAGTAATTGAGCCTCATCTACCTCTAACCGTGGCATATTTAATTCTTTCCTAAACATTTTCATTAATTGCTATATTTCTCTGCTTTATACAGGCTTTTATGGAATTTCAAAATATTTCTAATACTAGGTTTGTGTTTCCTTTCTTATAAAATACATAATGCATGCAGTGTTATGTGTAAGGTATGTTGTGTGGTGCATGGTCTATTGTCAGTGTTCATCAGGCATTCCTTCTTATCTTTAAATATTTTTACAGTACAGTTAATCATATTATTGTTTATAAAAGTTATGCCCTACTATTCACTGAGACCTCTTCAGTGATTTCAAATGGTAGCATATAATAAATAGTTACCTTTTTTTTTACTGTTCTGACAAATAAATTTTACTTATTGGCTCTAGGTAAGTATGCCCATACCAAATCTGCTGAAATGGTAATTTATTAAAAAAAGTGTTACTTCAGTAGTTGACTGATTGGATTTCACAAAACTGTATGTGTTACAATCTCTAAACTTGTGTTTACTATGACTTCATACCTTAAACTTGAATGGAAAATGTATCACATGATTTATTTTATTATGTAGTGTTTCTCCAATATTATCTATGACATATTCAAAATAATTAACTGTTATTTATTAAGATACTGCAAATCAGATTAATTCACTGTGTCATACACACCAACTTGTGTCTTTAAAAATATCAGTTATCATGTGCGCAGTGCTTTGGGTAAAGTGGCAACATGCTAGTTTTGATGACATGTTACTCATGTAATCTATTTCTCAAGTATGTGTTATCCTCTTAATACTAGTTATCACCCATATAACTGTCAGCATTACCATTACTCAACTGAAGCTGTTGATAATGAATGGGCCTGTAATGATATTGAACACTGAGATTTGCATGTTGTGCCCTCTATCATTCTTTCCAGATTATGCCCTTTTGTTGTAAGCATTATAATTAATCAAATGAAATACATGCACATGGAAAGCCTCTTAATACTTGGTTACGTTACTAACAAATAAGCATGGGTTACAATGTATGCAGGCATATTCATTTATTTCAATTTTCTGCAGTTATTTGGACATTTTTTCTTTTTGCCTGCATTGCCTTTGAAGTTAACAGTGACTTTGGTGTACTGAAAGACATGGTGGTGAAGTGAAACATTTCATATTTTACATACCTGAAATGTCTAACCTGAATCACATTAGGTCAAGGTCCAATGTGTAATGGTAGGGTGGGTAAAGGTGCATGTGATCCTGAGGAAGGGCTGTCATATGAGCTTGATGCTGACTTCCTCCAATGATGTTATCTACTGGATGCAGGAGATCCTATAGACAGTGATTTCGCAATGCTGCATGACCAAGACCTCGAACAAGAGCTTCTTCTGTGTGTACATGAATGCTGATGAGGCCTCTGTGATGACAGAATGTACTGCCAGCCATGCCAGGAGAAATAGGGCAGTGGATTTGTAACATATGCCAGCACAGCTAGCTGGAGTTTTGTAAATAATTACATGTAATTTGTATATCAAACTGATTTGTACAGATGCTTGTGCTGAACATGTATTTTTGAGCTTTGCTTGTGTTAAATGTATCAACAGTGTGCCCGGCTGGAAGGAAAAGAGATGTGCATGCATTATTGTAACTGTTTAAATGTATACAATGGAACAACATGTACTGCAAGTGAAGGGGTTAATCTTAATCCAATTGACTATGCAAAATATTTTTGAAATTAAATTACTTTATGGGTTAAGCCATAAATATGTTATCCTACAGTCTTATGGGTTAAGCCATAAATATGTTATCCTACAGTCTTGAATGGAGCCAGAGACACAATGCCTATGCTAGAGAATAGATTGTAGTTCCTATAGGAAGAAGGGAAGTATGTTATAGTTTTATGACTTCCAGGAGATCTGAGCAAAGCTCTATCTATGTGTATAGTAACACATAGGTGCTAAACCCTAGCAGCTTCTAGTGTTGGTGATGGTGGGAAAATAGAGTCAGATGACCAGATGTGATGTCATTGTGTAATCAACTCTGAAATAATATTTAGATATTAGTAAGAAATTGCTTGCAGCATTCTCTGTTCTGTCTTGGATCTGACAACAAGGGCCACTCACCCACAAAATATCTTGCCTTGCACTGTTAAGTAAGCATCTTAACTAGGGAGCAGTAATTCTCTTTAGATTAGTCAGGAAAATATAGTGAGAGTAGAAGAACTGCTTTTTCTACAACTGTGTGAAACTTTCCATCAGTGTTATTTTTATATTCCTGTGACTGTAACTCTGGTGTTTACTGTATGTAGATGTATAGTATTTTCTTGTTTCTTTTATTGTTTATTATTAAATATATTTAAACTTTTCATTGTGGCTAGTCCTATGTAGAGAATATTTAATCTTTGAGAGTATTTGCACATATTTATTTGGTGATAACTCTGGCCACTCCTGAAAACCTTGCTGTTTGGTCAACATTACCATTTGTATTAATATTAATTTCACTCAGTATAATTGGGTACCCTTTTAAGAGCCTTATAGTAACTAATTGGTGGCAGTGAATCTACCTTATAGTCTGGGAAAGTTAGTAGAGTGGGTAATCTATGCCAGCCTTTCCCAGGTATGTGTGTGTGTGTGTGTGTGTGTGTGTGTGTGTGTGTGTGTGTGTGTGTGTGTGTGTGTGTGTGTGTGTGTGTGTATCAGAGACACATAGAACTATTTTCACAGAGAGGGTGCTGGAGGACTTGGCTTGGACACTCGTCTGAGGGCCAAACCCTATGGCTGTGCCAGTGGGGAGTCTTATTGGGGACCTGGAGGGAGACAGATATAGAGAAATTCAGACCCTGGGATGACTTTTGTTCCCTGTGTGCTGTTAAGGGAAATTGTGTTTGATGCAGAGAGGTCTGCATCTGGAAATACTGAGTGTATCCATTTATATTTCAAGTGAACTTCCCTGTCCAGAGTCAGTGGTGAGGATTCAGGCTCCTTGATTACTGGCCCAGCATGGGGACATCACAACTTGCATGAATTATGTTGTGTTTGGTCCCACCTACTGTTTCTACTGCTTTTTTGAGATGCACTTATAATGCTATGATGTTATGCCCCCCAAGTATCCAGTTCTCATCCCTGTCCAAGACTGGCTCCTATTTGAATCACGTAGATCCTGACTGTTGTACACTTGGAGGTAGAGATGACTGCTGTGTGTGCTACCATACTGTGGGGCAATGTGATCATGGCATAATCCCTACTCTGTACTATTTCCATATAGTGCTGGAAATTCTCACTTACATCCTGCACTACTCTGACCATTTTTAGATGACTCTCTTTACCAATGCACTGAGCCTTAACAATGTCTGGGAACATATACTGCTGGGCATCCAATGCTTTATGTTTCTTAACTAGCTGTGACATGTTCCAGCATCTGTCAACTCTAAAAAGTATTGCAGTGGAAAGTGTTAGCTCCAACTTTGTGCTGCCACCCGGAAGGTGTTCCTGGTGTTTTGGAGACATTGGTTTTGAGATGCATGGGTTTTCTTCCTGTACATCCTATTTTGTAATGTCCCGATGAACTTGCCTTTGTGATACTGTGTCACTTCCTACAGAGTTATTTACCTGTTGTGGAGTGTGGGATTCTGCCAGTAAACTTGGTAACTGTGTGCCAGTTTCCTCAGGTTGTTTCATAAATACAACTATTATATTATCATCAGCCATTCTGCTGCTGGGATGGTATTTTCCAAATTTGCTGGTATAGCGGAACTGCTCATTTCTGCTGATGTTCCTGTGAATAATTACTTGCTTACATTGCTACTCAGATACTGGAGTACACTACTCTATGCTGTGTCATGAGGTATGGAGGATACTTACTATACAAATTGTGTTCAATGCCAATATAAGCAGAAGTGGAGGATTTAGCTCTTAACAGTAAATGTTATGTGTTACATGTAATCATTTAACCTGAGCGGCTATTTTACATTATGTAAATTCATAGATTCATAGAGTGTTACTAGGTTAATGATCCTGGGGCCTTTCTAAGCTTAGCCACATTTTCCAGAAAAAATAATGATATCTTGTATCCAAATAGGACACTGAGTGCCAGGCATTTCTAAGCTACCTCTTTCCATAAGGGACATGGGTGCCAGGTCTGGTGAAAATGTCCTATTCCATATTCCCTATCCATTGGTCTAGGTTGTGCTTAAACTGGGTAATAGACAAACTCAGCTTGAAATGGATGAGAAGCCTGTTCTGTAGGACGGGCAGTCTCTGGGACACATATTTGTCTCTGCAGCATGTTCTGTTTAAGTCACAGACAAAGTTCAGGTCCCTAGACTTGTATTTCTGTTACTCTTTGACTTATGAATATGTAGGAGATTCATAAGTATGGGGATTGTGGATGCCTTGAAAGCCAGGTATAGATCACCCCTCAACAATCTATAGGAGACTGAGTAGAGAGAAAAAACTTTAAGGCACTCTGCATATGGCAGGTTTGTTACGGATTGTATTCTTTTAGTAAAAAAACTCTGAGGTCAGTGTAGTTGCTGCATATGCCTAGTCGGGTACATAGCAAAAGGAGAATTGTACTCTATGATTGGTCTGATAAGGGCAGAGTACAGTGAGATAATAACCTCTTTGGGCCTAGATGCCATGCCTTATAAGTTGCATAACATAAAAAGATTTCCTAACCATTGTGGCCATGTGGTGGTCTAATGTAAGGCTACTGTCTGTGTGCATATCCAGATCCCTGACCACTGTGTTGACTCCTAGGGACATATTATCAGCATGGTAATTAGCTGGAATGGCTGACTTCCCAATAGGTACAATTATGCATTGCTTAGCATTAAGTTTAAGACCATGGCTTTAGCACCATTTGTTAGTCAGTGATAGGCCTTATTGAAGAATGCTAGGGTCTGCAGGGGAGTCGATAACCCCCAGCTTGCAATCATCTGCAAACTTAGTCAGCTGTAAACCTTCAGCATTTGCTTCCATTTCAGAGAAATAGATGCCCAAAAGGAGCGGGCCCAGTATCAAGCCTTCTCTAGTGTGTGGCCTCTTGGTGGAGGTGGCCTCACCTATTTTGACCTCCTGCGTCCTATCAGTGAGCCAGTTGGCTATCCAGCAGGTGTTAAAAGGGTTTATACCTAAATTAGTGAGCTTGTCTATAATGCCTGAGTGGGATATTGTAGCAAAAGCCTTTGCCAGGTCAAGATAAGCAGTGTGCGCACTCTTACATTCATCTAGTGCTTTGGTGGCCTTTTCAAAAAAAGTACACCAGATTTAGTAGCTTGACCTTCTTTTAACAAAGCCGAACTGTGATGGGTCCAGCATTTGCAAGGTTACCTCTGTCCTCATTTATCATATCAATGGTGATTCTTTCCACAGCCTTACATATGAGGCTGGTAAGACTTATGGGCTTGTAGTTACATGGGTCAGTGGTTGGACCACCATTGTGAAGCAGAATGACTGCAGCTATATTCCATTCTTTGGGTACAAAACCTGACTGAAGGCTCCAGTTCAAAAGTGGTTCAAGTGGGCCACAGAGGTCATGTTTCATGCTATTTATGTTACTGGGGCCCATTGATACAGTGTTTTTGGACTTGGAAAGTGCAGTGATGACCTGTTCCCTAGTAATGGATAGGAAATTGTGGTATTCAGTATTTCCTTTGGACAATTTGGGGGGGAGTAGGGAGAGAAATTTGAGCTGAATCTGTTAGTCAGAAGGTTGACAATGACCTTTAGTTCAGTGTGGGTGATGCCATTTACAATATGTTCTGTGCATTGTTGTGTATTTCCCCCTGAGGTTATGGGTATAGCTGTAGAAAGTTTTGTGGTTTTCCTTTGCCTGAGAAGCTATTTATTTTTTCTTCAAATTTGACCTTTGAAGAATTAATTAACCCTCTTAACTGCCTGTTTAGATTGTTCAGGGGGCTTTTAGTATGCATGGCTTTATTCCTCCTACGCTCAGTTAAGATGTTTTTTCTTTTGTTATATATTGTAACTGACTGATATTTTGATTCCACCAGGGTGGCTTGTCGAGTTTGTCTTATTCTTAATATGAGTGGCCATAGTTGATGCTATACAGCTATCAGTATGGCTGTACAGAGATTTTGTACATAGCTCAGCACATGCTATGGTGTTTACTGGGTTTGCTGGTACTTAGAATTTAACCAAGGTGTCCCTTAGTAGAGAGAGGTTAGCACTGGAATGGTTCCTAAAGGATTTTGGTTTAACTGAGTCCCAGGATTTGATTTTTATTTCAAATAATATTGTTTTATGGTCAAGTCTGATGAATGAAGACATTACATTGGGTGAGGAATATCTGCCCCCTTGCTCATGAGTACAAGGTGGAGGATATTTGTACCCCTGGTAGGAGAGTGGACCAACTGTTTCAGGATGTTGGTATTAACAAAGTTTAAGAATTTCTGGGCTTATGCATTAGAAGCGGTATAGGATTCCCAATCTATGTAGGGGTAGGTAATATCATATTGGGTTGAACAGTAAGGAAATCTAGTACATTGAGACAGATAGTATGGGTTTACTGAGACATGGAGGAAGACCCCTAGGTTACAAGGATATGGCAACTAGACCCTGTTTATGGTGAGTTGCACATATATGTGTGCCAGTGGGATATACACTTTAACTAGTCTGGATGTGATGTTGGTTCTAATATATACTGAGATCCCTCCACCTTTAGTTAGTTCCCTCCTGTGCAGTAGTTGGTATAAAGGTGTGAAAGGCATTATAACCTTGCATTGCTGGGATACTGTCAGTGGCTTTAAACCATGTCTCTCTTACTATACAGACGTCTATACTCTGCAGGGAGAGGAAGGCTTGCAGGGAGTGGAACTTCCTGTTAAGACTTCTAGCATTGAGCAGTACCACCTTCAGATATTCCTTCATAGGTTCAGTTAAGTCGCTAGGTTTACCAGTTTGGCATTGGCTAAAAAAGCACTATGAGGGTGGAAAAGGTCTTTGCCAATATCCAAAAGCCTAGAGGGGATAAGTGCAGACCATCCCCGGCAAAGCAGCATGGTCTGTCAACTATGTCCTCCCAGGCCATCAAATATTGTACCTCCTTGGACTGACACCAGAAGCTAAGCCAGTTGTTAAATCAACAATGTTCTGTTGGTAGCATGACATAATTCTTGGAAAAGTTAGTATGCTGCTCAGTGATAGGCTCATAACTGCCTGAGACACATAATCAGTGAGCTCAATCATGTCTCGCTTCATATAGTCAAGGAAGGTACATCTCAGATCATTAACACCCACATGGACTATGACAGAGTTACACTGGTACCTGTAGTTCAGTGATCTGAGTGCCCGTGTGACTTGATGGATCCTAGCCCCAGAAAGGCTGCTAACTGTGACTCTGTCCTTATTCATTCTGATGAGGGGGACATTGGTGTGCCTCACTGTACAATCACCAGTGACCAGTAAATTTGGCTGTGTGGTGCTTTGCCTTAAGGGCTTAGCAGTAGGGGCACTGGATACAGTGTATGTGTAGATGTGGGTTGTATATTAACAGAGGGTTTATGTGATGGCTAAGGACCCTTTCTTTCATTGTACTTTGCAGGAGGTCTTAGTGTTTTAGGAAGGTTATCTGTGAGTGCCTCAGCCAAAGTATTTTTATGTGTAGTGTCTTTACCCTGTGCAACAGGCTTGGTACAAATGTCACTGACAACCTCTGTAGGATTAGTTTTGGTTTTATGAGAGAGTTTTGCCTCCTGCATTAAAGTGTATTTACACCTTTTGCATATAGTATCTGTTTTATTAAGAATAAGAACGCTATCAGTGTACATGAGGCAATTGCTACAGTGCCTTAGAATACCCATCTCAACCACTGTCCACAGAGAGAGTCGGGAAGTGCATATCCATGGCTGCTGATCTACTAGAGAGCAGTGAGGAAAATTTAAATGTTGAATAGGTCAATAAGACTAGGAACTTGATGAGCAATGCTCAGCTATGCACAGCCTAGATGCTGTAGTAGTTAAATAATCTGTCTAGACAGTAATGTCACAAGAGTGTAGACCACAGATATTCTTAATGCAAAATAACTGGTTTGGAGCCCAAGTGCTTCAAGCAGAACAAAGACACTTAGAATAAAAGACAATAAACCTTCAACCAGCAATTTCCAGCTCAGAAGGACGTAGGCTATGCTTTCCTGCTACGAGAGTATAGTCCAGAAACCTTCCTAATGTAAGATAACTAATACAAAGCCCAAGTGCGAAATCAAAACTAAGACGATTAGAATAACAGTTACAATGTTATCAGACTACTAACAAGCATTAAGATTAAATGTAACTGAACACCTTAAAAAAGTGCAGCAAAAAGTTTTATAGTAGGAAGAAGTACAAATACAGTAAAAGCAGCTGAATAAAGTGCATTTTTTTACTAAGTGGGGAGATGGGAAACAGAAGCTATTTCAAGTTTAAGTGACTGGGGAGAGGGCCTTCTCAGCTGATCTCTTAGTTCTCAGTAGAATGAGCTGATGACATGAGATTGGGAGGAGTGTCCAAAGTCAGATTTATAGTAGGGGTGGGCAACAAAAAGTCTCCACTCAAATGTAGTATTCAGGCAGAGAACAGCAAGTCAAACAAAAACAGCTAAACAAAGATGTCACTAAATATTTGTAGTTAAATGAGGAATGTTGTTTCTCAGCTCCTTCCACTAATTAGTTGGATGTTTTTCACTGTCTACAAAAGTATTATTTTCTGACTGATCCTAGCCTCTTAAAACTCAAAAAAGAACAAAAAAACTTAAAACAAAATTCAATATAAGAAACGGATAAATAAAAACAGAAGTAACCAAACCTTAAATGAATAACTTCAGTTCAAAAACAAATATTTTATGGAGGTCAAACTAATCTTCCTAAATAGGTGTCTGTGGATACTGCTGGCATGGGTAATTGCCAGCGTCCACACCAAAACTGATTCTGTCCATACCAGCCTCATCTTTTTCATAGTCATCCTCCCAAATGTAGAGGAAGTACTCCTCATCAAGTGTTAAGGGAATAAGTTGAGGTCCTCCTCCCAGTACTGCCATGGGCAATTGCACTCTGCCTTGCCTTTGATCTGGCATATCCTGCCATATCATTAGCCCTTTCCTAGCACTGTGTCAGTATGTGGTTCCTTCCACCAACAGCTTTTATATCCATAACCACTTAGTTCCAGGGGTTTGCTCTATCAGCTTTTTGGGTTCTCATTTTTCCAAAAAGACATTTGCCATATGTCCTAAAGGCTACCATGAGGATGCAGTTCACCTCATGGTTGAAATTATCTTTTCTCTATCTGGATCCCTATTGTTGCATAATACATTCACCTAAAACAGCTTAAGAAAAGTATTGTGCTGAAGCTTGATTTAAGAAAATGAAATCAGCAGCCATGCAACAAAAGAATGAAAGAATGCATGTATTCTTCACAAATAAATCTTTTTAAAACTTTTTTCAAAAGTGCAAGATCTGAGTACAGCTACATTTATCCTGACACAGCACCCAAATTCTTATACGTAGTGCAAATCAAACTTGACCCATTTAAAACTGTGTAGTATTAACATGTATACTATCATCCACAAATGCAGAATAGTATTGCAAACACTTATCACAACACTGCCAGTTCCATCATATGCTAATGGTAACAGATTGTGAAATCCCTTCCCCTGACATTTTTTTGTATTTAAAATGCCATGATTTTCCATTCATGAGTGACAGCCATAAAGCCTATTTTACAGTACAGCAACATTTATCCTGACACCATAATACATGGATGTAAATGCAGTGAATCAGATTTCACCCTCTTAACATTTTATACCAATATCCTATACAACATAATCTACAAATACAAAAAATATTGCAAAGAGTTATCTTTCACATTGCCATCAGTAGTTCTTCCCCATACATTTCCAGTAGTACTGTCACAAATTACCATTTATGAGTGACACTCCTGCCATTAACATTAACATGACTGCATCTGACTGTCACATTAATCTTAAATACATTTCTTCTGCTACTAACTGGCCGATATATTAAATATGCACTGCTTGCTGATAATTTATAACTATATTGTTATTTTTCTCTTACTTGAAAATCTGTGCGTTTTCCCAAAACATTTGACACATAACTTGACTGATCATATCTAAATATGGAGTGGGATTAGACTTATCAAAGTAAAATCAGTTGTACTTGCACAGTGTGTATGCTAATTAGGCCGAGTTCCACTTATCTGTATGAACTCAGTAATACGCGAGTGCTTAGGTCAATAGACTGACATAAATAGACCTTGGTTATGTGTTGACAAGCTTCACTGAGCCAGGCTGATATCGGGAATGAGACGAAGTACCTATTATAACTCAGATATCACTATGCATATAAAAGGAAAAATGGGGTCAACAATATTTAGGTTGCAGAATCCTGAAGTGTAATCCTTGCCCATCCTGTATACTCTTGATACACCTTATCATCTCATGCCATTCAGTTGTTTTGATTAAAGCAAAGTGACACCAATTTTAAATGCTATTTACAAATTGAAATGAAAAAAAAAAAAATAAAGCAAGTATTACCTAAAACAATACTTCAAAAGGCATGCTTCTATAACTGAGCAGTGCATGACATTAATGTAAATTGTGCAAGTAAAGGTAAAACATTACTGTGCAGAAGCAATTACACACATATGCAAATGACAAAGTAATGTATTAATCACTGACTTTCATTTGCCGTAGCACCATTGTGTATAAATATTCCTTTAAAAAAAATCTCTCTGTCTATGTGAAAATGCAGATCTGATGTTGTCCTCTTCATTCCTCCTCACAAATGGTCGGAACTGACTTGGCTACTTTCCCAGACTTAAGATCTGAGTCTTGAGCTCCTCCCCTACCCACAATGCTCCATGCCTTTCTCAACTCCCCAGATCTCATTTGCCGCGCGTTGAGACCAGATGTGATTGCCGTCTTGGGCTAGTGGTTCAGATGCGTTTGAAACTTTTGAAAGTTTTAAAAGATTTTTTTTGTAGAGTTAACTTTGCTGTTGTTATTATAATTAGGTCTCTCTTCCTTTACCTCTGCCTCCTCCTAGCTATCAGGTGTCAGAGACTTTAGGTTTCCTTTCTCTTGCTTCTTCTTCTCCTTCTTTCTCGTGTCACTGGCACTTTCACAAAAAAAAAAAAAAAAACCTTTCTAGTTAAAGTTTAAAAGGTTAGCTTTACTGTTTGTTAATCTTATTGGTGCTGTCTATATGGATCTATATTATAACATCGAATGGAACAAATGTTGAACGGTCACAATATCAAAAGTGCCATTCAAATGATTTGAATTTGAATAATTTCACCCCCCACTGATTATATATACCAACTCTGAGATCACACTATATTTATTTATTTATTTAGTTTTTATTTTACATTTGTTAACCGGGCTAGTCCAACTGGATACATGTCCATTTTCAGTGGAGGCCCGAGGAGAAAAGCTCCACTAGAATCTACTAAAACAAGTTAAAAATGTCACACAGTGCAGGAACACAAAATTATACAATACTAAAGAACATACATTATACAATACTATAGAACATACATTAAACCTGCTACAAGTTATATAAACATAAGCAATAGAGTTCAGTATGAGGCTTAGTAGGAGACAAAAAGTCAAGTTAAATAAACAACTAGGGTAGTGTATTGCGGCATTGTAAGAAGTTGAGAAAAAAAATAGATATATTTCTATTTTAAGAAAGAGTCACAGGGACACTTATGAAAAGGGAACTCAGGTGAGCTGGAAATGAGAAAAAGAAGTGAGGGGATGAAAGAAGCAGATGGCTGAAAGAAAAAAACGGATTAGTCAGGGTTGTTACAAGAGCATAGCCAGTGATTGGAAAGGAAAAGTTTTAGTTTAGATTTAAATAATGGGAGTGAGGTTGTGGTAGTGAGGTCTTGAGGTAGTTGGTTCCATATTTTGCCAACTGAGTTGGAGAATGTGGAGTCACCTGCTGAGTTATTAGATAGGGAAGTTTGAATCAGTATCTTGTTAGAAGAGCGTAGGTTCTTCAGGTTTTTGTAGGGTTGAATGAGAGAGGAGAGCATAGGAGTGTTGTCAGGGTGATAAAGGGCTTTATGGGCAATAGTAAGTTGGTAAGAATGTATTAGGTGGGGTAGTTCTAGCCAGCCTAGTTTTTTAAGATTAAGACAATGATGAGTCCTATAAGGAGAATCTGTAGCAAATCTAGCAATGTTGTTGTATGATGAAGCTAGTTTGTTGAGGTTATACTTAGAAAGGTTAGTGTAAATGGGTGAAGCGTATAGTAGGGTTGATATTAGATGTGATTTAGCTATGGTAGTTTTAGCTTTGGGAGTTAGGAAAGATTTGATTCTGTAGAGAGAACCAAGTTTTCTGTTAGTAGCTTTTATTGTAGAGTTGATATGAGTGTCAAATTTTAGTTGATTGTCAATAGTAATACCCAAGAGTTTAGTGGCTTGGTCTGGAGAGATGAGGGTACCATCATTGGATGTAAGTGTGAAGTTAATAGAAGGGGACATGTGAGTGGGTGCAAAGAGCAGGAGTTTGGTTTTCTTAGGGTTGAGGAGAAGACAATGATTGGAGAACCATTGCTCTATAGTAGTGAAAGTTTTTTGTGTGAGAGTGTGCAGCTCAGTCTGTGTTGAGGCTGAGCAGATTATGGTCGTGTCATCTGCATACTGAATGCAAGTTGATTGGGTAATGGCTAGATGAAGGTCATTTATAAAAATGGAGAATAGCAGGGGACCTAAGATAGAGCCCTGAGGGACCCCTATTGAAGTTGGGAGGAGATCAGAGAGATGTTTATTCCAGAGTACTGCCTGTTTACGGTTATCCAGATAGGATATGAACCAGCTTAAGGCATGATCATCTAGAGAGAGGGATTTTAGACGATGGAGGAGAAGTTCATGATTGACCATATCAAAGGCTTTAGACAGGTCTACAAAGAAAGCAGAAGAAGAAGTGTTATTGTTGCGGTTTGTGTTAATAGAGTCAATAAAGGCTAATAAGGCTGTGGTAGTGCTATGGAATGGTCGAAACCCATGTTGACAGTTAGCAAGGAGGTTGTGGCTTAGTAGGTGATTAAGTATCTGTTTGTGGATGCATTTATTTCTCCATTATTTTTGCAAGAGGAGATAGTAGTGCTATAGGGCGGAAGTTGGAATAGTCAGTAGAGTCACCTCCTTTGAACAGAGGGATAATATGAGAGATTTTCCAGAGTGATGGGATAGTACCTTCTTTTATGGTCCTGTTGATCAGTATAGAGATGGGGTAGGCTACAGCCTTAGCTCCTATTTGGAGGTATTCTGCTGGTAAATTGTCAGCCGAGGGGGTTATGGGTTTTAGTTTTTGAAGCAAGGACAATATATAAGAGGTTGGTATAGGCTTTAGGTGAAATGGAGGGGGAGGGGAGTATAGGGTTTGTAGTTTGGAGGTATCAGGGCTTTGTTGTTTAGCTAGTTTTAATATGGCTGAAGTAAAGAAGGTATTAAAAGCATTAGCTGTTTGTAGTGGGTTGTCAGGGTTAGAGTCTAGTGGGTTTGGTGTGGCAACTTTGCCCGGGGATAACAGCATGTTAATAGAGGACCAAAATTTATGTGGTTGGTTAAGGGATGAATGTTGAAGCTGTGTATAAAAGTTCTTTTTATCTTGTAGAATGGCTTTTTTTGTCACATTTCTTTGTTGTCTAAAAGTGAGGTGATCAGTTATGTTTTTTGTGGTTCGCCATTTAGCCCAGGCTTTGTTCCTGCTAAGGATTAGTGTTTTAGTTTCTTTTGAGAGCCATTGGGCAGTTTTGGGTTTCATACGTATAGAACGCATTGGGGCATGATGTTCTAGGATGTCTAGAAAAGTATTATTAAAGTGCGTAACAGCTTCATCTATAGGGAGAGATTTCAGGGGTGACCAGTTAACATGCATAAGTTCATTATGAAACAGATTGGGGTCAAAATATTTTTTGCTACGGCATGTTCTGACTTGGCTGGGGATAGCAACATTTGTTTTATGCCTGATAATATATGTTAGGGAGTGGTCACTGAGGTCATCTGTGAGAGTTCCTGTTGTATATTTTTGCTGTGGACTATTTGTTAATATCCAGTCAAGTATGGTTTCTTTATTATTAAGTTTGTTTATTCTTGTTGGTGAGTTAATGATTTGAGAGAAGCCATGTAGGTTAATGTGGGTGGTTGGGTTGGTATGTTTACATAAGTTCCAGTCAATATTAAAGTCTCCTAAAAGTATTGTTTCTTGTAGGAGGTTTAGTGAAAGCCAATTTAACAGGTCTTCTAGTATGGCAGGATTTTTACCTGGGGGAAGATAAGTACAGATAATATTAATTGTTTTGTGAGGGTTGAGGTGAAGTTTTGAAATTATTATTTCGGCATTTATGTCAGATGGAAGGTTAAGATTTGCTTTACTTATTTGTAGTCCAGATTTATAGAGGATAGCGACCCCACCACCTTTTTTGTATAAGCGGTCATGTCTAAGGATGTTGTAGCCTGGGGGAGTAATTTCATTATCCTTTATTGTAGGTTTGAGCCAGGTTTCAGTTAGACAGAGAATGTCAAACTGTTGAACATCTAGAAGAGCATGAATTAGTGGTATTTTGTTGCAAATGCTACGTATATTTAGTTGAACAATAGATAGTGATTTGGGGGGTTTGGTTAATGGTGCTGGTTTTGTTCTGAGTATGTGGCTATTAGCAAATTTTGGGGATGGGTTAGGGCCAGGATTAGGGTGGATGTCTCCATCAATTAATGAGGACATTAGTATTGGGTTGTAAAATTGAGGAGGTTTACAATGGTAGCTAACATGTTTTTTAAGGTTATGAATAAGGTATTTAATGTGAGGGAGACGGTGATATTTAGGTTTAAGGTAGGAGGTCTTATAAGTGGGGTTAAGATAGCTTATAGATGGAGGTAGGGGAGTTGCCAGGGTTTGTTTGAATGGGATAGTAAGTATAAATGGTAGTGGTAGTTCGTAGGAGGTTAAAAGATAGGCAGAGGTGAGAGTAGTTAGGAGTGTTAGTAGTAGCAAAGGTCTGTATTTATTAGACATGATAGGAGATGTAGTAATAGAGTTGGAATAATTAGATGGAGGGAAAATATCAGAGAGTAGGTAAGGAAGTTAAGTGGGGAGGGAGGAGGCAGTATATGAAGGGGTGGAGACAAGTGCAAGATATGATTGGTGTTTAGAGGAGTGGGGTGTGCTTAAGAGGCAGGATGTGATTGGTGGTTAGAAGTGAGGGTGTGCCTATGAGTGTATAAATGTACAGGTGGCAGGGGCAGGTGGGATTTGGGGGCAGGGAGGGGAGCGGAGTGAGCCCGCAGGGCGAACGGAGCGGGGAAGACACAAAAGAGTAGTGAGGCCCAGAAAAAAACAATCTGTGAGCTGTGGAAACAGCAGGTAGGTTTATATCAGATAAAAGGTATAGTTTGTGTAATGAGCTGTAATCTGAGAAGATGTACAGGTTGTGGCAGTAACTATACTAGAAGGGTGATGAGGCAGGGTCAAGAGTAAAGAAAATGTGAAGCAGAGAGAGAGAGGATACAGGTTCAGAACAAAGGTATTTGAGGGTTAAGAAATAACCCAAAAGGGAGCAATCCAGGTAATAGTAGGAAGCCACCTGGTGGCCAAAAGGAATAAGTATCACAGTTATGCAGGTAAGAACGAGGTGAGAGAGGTATGAGTTAGTGAAATGTAGATAAAGAAAATCACAGTAGTAGCTTTGAGGAGAGAATAAAATGGGAGACTAGGTTAGAATGTGGAGAAGACAGGGGCTATTGGCTGCTGGCAGTCCTGGGCAGGTAGCTAAACTAGGATACACAGGTCAGAGTTAATGGATAACACATATGAAAATAACATACTTTCACAATCTGTAATGGTAGATTTCCCTTAAGATGAGGGATGGGGTTCAGTAGGCAGAGTTCAGGTCTTCCCGTAGGGCAGAGTCAGTTAATGCCAGTGAGTACAGGGTCCACCTAGCAAACTATTAAAATAGGACAGAGAGAGAGGAAGATAGTAAGTCAAAACAGAGTAAATAAGAGAGCAGTTGTCAATAGTTAACAATATTCTACTTAAACAGGTATCTGATATACAGTATAGTGAGGAAAGGGCAAAATTCCCAATCTTCACTGCAGCCCAATACCACAAACCAGGACTCAATGTACAGCACTTTCGATATTGTAACCGTTCAACATATAAGAGAGCAGTTGTCAATAGTTAACAATATTCTACTTAAACAGGTATCTGATATACAGTATAGTGAGGAAAGGGCAAAATTCCCAATCTTCACTGCAGCCCAATACCACAAACCAGGACTCAATGTACAGCACTTTTGATATTGTAACCGTTCAACATTCGTTCCGTTCGATGTTATAATATAGACCCGTCTGTACAGTATGCTACTATGGCAGACAGGCTTACTGAAGTCAAGAGATGCACTTCTTGTGGGCACAAGATCCTCCACCCGGATGCCCACAGGAAGTGCATCTATTGTCTGGGTCCAGACCATTTAGACGTTCAGTGTGAGCTGTGTGTGCCGTTCAACCTCACACTTTGGCTGATCGCCATAACAGGATCATTTTGAGGGGCTTGTTGCTAGTGTATCCACCTCTTCTGGGACTCAAACATCCCTTAAGCATGCTAGCTCCAAACGCTCCATCTCTGCATCCTCAGGGGAGTCAGAGCAAGCCAGAAAAAAGGCTAAGGTCTCAGATCAGTCATCTACTGGTCCAATAACATACTGCAAATGCTTAGATCCTAAGAATTCTTTGGATCAGAGTGTGTCAAGTCTGAAGGTCTTGAGGCTAGCTTCAGATCTAAAAGTGTTATCATATTCATTTTCTTTAGCTCTGAGTACCTCTAAGACCTCAGATCCTATTGTTATTTCAGGATCCCTTGTGCCTGGTACCTCCTCCTCAGATCCATGGATTTAAGAGTCTGACATCGACCTTCCATGTCCTCTGATCTTCCCTTAAAGGTCTTTCAAACTCCTACCAAATCAAGACATGCTTCCTCACCATCTTCCAGGTCTTCCCAAAACTTCACTGAGGCAGACATGGACAAGATGATGTGGAAGTTCCACAAAGTGTAGATCCAGATAGGGGTGTTGCCATCTCCATCCCATCTCCAATCTGTGAGTGCTCCTTCTCTGTCCATTCAGACTCCTTTTCTGAACCAACCCTGACAGACCCTTCCAGCTCTCCTGAAGTGCTGCCTGAAGGTCTATCTCTGGAGGCAGTCAGGGGTCATCTATCCTTGCACCTGGATACCTGGGCAAGTATAACAAACAATTACTGGGTGCTAAATATTATATCCAGAGGCTATTACATCCCCATTTCCCTAACTCCTCCAGGTCCAAAGGAGGGGACTCCCTGATATGCCACCCAGTCATTGGAAGTACACCTTACAAGAAGTTGAAAAACATCTACAAAAAAGAGTCATGCAAGAGGTCCCTACTGAACAAAGAGAATTTGGAACTTACTTTCACTTCTTTTTGCTGCTAAAAAAGAGAGGGGACGTGTGACCTATTCTGGATCTCAGCAATCTGAATCATTTCATCAAGAAGTCAAAGTTCCAATTGGTTATGGCTCAGTCCATTTTGCCACAGGTATGCAAGGACGATTGGGTGTGATCCATAGATCTTCAGGATGTATACTATCATATCAAAATCAACAGGCACTCCTGCAGTCATTTGTGTGTTTGGCTGGGAACCAGTCATTACCAGTTCAGGACATTGCCTTTTGGACTCACCACAGCCCCCTTGGTGTTTACCAAATGTCTGGCAGCCACAGCTGCTCACCTGAGACTAAAAGGATTCCAGCTGTTTCCATACCTAGGGGATTGGCTCTTGACTGCACTGACAAGGCATCTTCTACTACAATCAATGGACTATCTAATGAGAATCTTCAACCACCTGAACATCACGATTATTGAAATTGACACCCATGCAAAACCTAGAGTTCATAGGAAGGTAATTGGATTCAAGAACACAAGTAGCTTACTTGCCAATACATTGCATTTTACTTCTCAGACAACACATGCAAGATGTGCTACAGCACCCACAGCCACAGGCCAAGTTAGCGGTATGAGCTGTAGGGTCAATGGTAGCCACAATTGTTCTAGTCCCTCTTGCCAGATTCTTCATGAGGGTTCTCCAGTGGACCACCAGTTCAATGGTCTATCCTTTACCATCCTCTGTCTACTCCCATAAAGTTATCTCAGCTCTGCAGGAGCTATCTCCAGTTGTGGCTGGAATGACATGACCTTCTTCTGGGCAGACCCTTCTCTCTTCTGCCAGCCATAGTCACAGTGACCACAGACAATTCCTGAACTGGGGACAGTGCACTTCCTAGGGAAGATGGTACAAGGCACATGGTTGATCACAGAGACCAAATTGCATATCAGTGTCTTAGAGATGAGAGCAGTCCTTCTTTCATTGCAATTCTTCCAGGATGTTCTCCCTCTTGGGATGACTGCAGTGCACACAGACAACATCTTAGCAGTCTGCTTTATCATCAAACATGGAGGAACCCATTCCTACCCATTGTGCAGGGAGGCCATGAGAGTTTGGGAGTGGGCTGATATCTTCAGACCATTTTATAATTGCAACACACATTCCAGGGATAGCCAGCTTTCTAGCAGACAGACTCAGCAGGTCAGTTTTGACCCCTCATGAGTGGTCCCTCAAACAGTCAATAGCAAATATGATTTCCAGCCATTGGGGTTTCCCTTTCTTTGGTCTCACCCCGAGTTTCTACTTTGGATTCTGGATCTCTTATTGGATCTCATATCTCTTCCATCAGAGACTCAGATTCCCAATCTCCATGCCCTCAAACTGACCGCATGGTTTCTCCAGTTCCAGTAATTGTAAAAAAGTCCAGGCTAGCCCCCTCCAGATGCGATCTGGCCTCTTAGTGAGCGTCCACCAAAAAGGTCTACAATAGTAAGTGGAAGAGGTTTTTCTATTTGGGCATCTAATGAAAATATTGACCCTTTCTCAGCACCCATGGTGGATATTCTCCTTTTCTTTAGCACTCTTTTTCAAGAAGGAACTAGCTTCTCCATCATCAAATTGCAAATGACTGCCATATCCAATTTCCACACTGGGAAGAAAAATTCATCCCTTTTTTCTTCTAGGCTATGTAAGACTTTCATGAAGGGAGTGTTTCATCTTAGACCTCCAATTAAATATATCTCTTCTCCTTGGCCTCTCACGATGGTACTACAAGGCCTCACCCAGAAGCCTTTTGAACCCACAAGTTTGTTTACACAAAATGTCTTTCTTGGAAAACACACTTCTTAGTTGCTATCACTTTTGCTAATAGAATTTCAGAGCTTCAGGCTTTGTCAGACAAACCTCCTTACATCACTTTTCACAAAGAGTTTCCTTGAGAACAAATCCTTCCTTTATGTCTAAGGTAACCATAGAGTCTAATGTTAATCAATCAGTTCAGTTGCCAGTTTTCTTCCCCAATTTTTCAGACAAAGGTGAATGCCTTTTACATCTCATGGATGTTCATAAACAATTACATTTTTACCTATCCAGAACAAAGAAAGATAGACAATCTGATCAGCTGTTTGTCACCTTCTCTACAAACAGGTCAGGACAGGCAGTTTCCAAAATCACTTTAATGAAATGGATAACAGACTACATTTCATTCATTTACTTTGAGAGAGGTATGGACTTGCCCTGACCTCCCAGGGCTCATTCCACTAGGGCTATGGTAACTGCCTTCTCGTCCTGAGCTTTTACTGATGAAGTTTGTGCTGCAGCAACCTGCTCTAAGACTCATACCTTTGTTGCTCATTATATGCTGGGTGTTATTTCCAGGAACAGGGCATCCTTTGGCTCAGCCATGCTCCTGCACATTCTTCCTTAAGGACCACCCTAGAGCTGAGTAGCTGGAGACTCTGACCCATTTGTGAGGAGGAATGAAAATGACATCAGATTGAAAAGTTATGTACTCACCATAACTAGGCATCTGTGTTGTCCATTTTTCATTCCTCCTCATGTTCCTCCCATCTATCCCCTGGAGTGGTGCCTTTGTGAAGTACTTGGAAGACTTCAGAACCCTTGGGTTCCAGAGTTAATCCTCAGATTCTTCTTTCACTATAATTATGATAACCTCTGTTAGTTATAGTGCAGCAAACTCGATCTAGGGAGTAGAGGAAGGTAGGGTAGGAGCTTGAGACTCGGATCTTAAGTCTGGGAAAACAGCCAAGTTGGATCCGATATAGGATCTGAGACCTATTTGTGAGGGGGAATAAAAAATGGACAACACAGATACCTAGTTATGGTGAGTACATGACTTTTCATTTGGTAAACCAGACTTTCCAGTTATAACACTTCATGATTAATGACCCTACTGGATACTTGTGTTTGGTTATGATGGTTTCACACTCGATAGTCTGTGGTTCCCACCCTCTGAACCACAACCCTGCAGTTACATTCCTCATTTTAGTTCTGGTACTTTGAATGATGGCAGCACCTGTGAAGGCAGAAGGCCATGTTCTAAGCTGGTCTGCTAAGGACACAAAGAACATGGTCTGCATCTTGTGGGAGTCATAACTGGAGGCATTTGAAAGAGCAGTGACTGGAAGCTGTATGTAGATATACATATATAATAGCTTAAATGTGCAGAAGTATACATATGCAAATCTTTTGGCTAATTCATATTACAGCATACATAGCTTGCTGTTAATTGATTAACAGGAATGTTGCCTAAAAAATTTGCTGAATTTAATTCTTGTATATGAGATAGGTCTAAGGCTGTGATATCCTTAATGTCAGACTAGCTGAATGACAGACGTTCATTGTGTCACAGGAATAATTTCATTGAGCAGTTGACTCTTACATATAGATACGTAGATTATGTTTGAATAGCATTAAAGTGTGGTTCCATATTTGCAGTTTGTTAACTGGGAAAGTCCACTGGGACATGCAGAGCCTGTTTTCACTGTAGCCCCGTGGAGAAAAGCTCCTCAGTACAATAAAAAGTATAATTAAAATAAATTATGTACATTGGTAGTATAGCATTGTTTAGCAATATTGGATAACAAAGTTGTAATCACATTCAGTACAAATGAAATTATATACAAGGGTAGTATAGCATTTTCTAACAATAAGTGGATTACAAAGTTAAGAGTACATTTATGTAATGGTCCTTCATGAAGATCATAAAAAGTAGGGGACCAGTAATGGTGCTTGATGTACTACGTCCTCTGCCTGGATGGGGGAGATTGCTCTATGTTATCTGACTGACTGTATTTAGGAAACCATTTTGCTATACTTTCACAGTGAGACCATATCCAGCTATTATTTCAGTGAGCTTGGTATAACATATTGTGTCAAATGCTTTTGAGAGATTGAGAAGGAGTAAGTCAACATTTCTCTCATACTGCAGCTGATAGTAACTTAAATGAATGACACTGAGCAGGGCAGTGCCAATTCTGTGGTATAACATGAATCTGTGCTGAGTGCTAGAAATAAGATTTATATTTATTATTACATGTTGCATGCAGCAGCACTGAATGGACAGATTTTCAAGAATATTTGACTGTGAAAACAATAATGCTGTGTGATTGTGATCATGACTGATGGCCTAACTGTGAGTGTTGACATAATGAGCACCTGCTCTAAAATCTCTGAAATAAAGTCTTCACTGATGGCACATTTGTAAATATAGTAAAATGCAATAGCAGTGACAAGGTTTTTAGGAAATCTTTGTGACTGTAAAAATGTAGTAGTTGGGAGCCACTAATGTGCAACTGTGAATGTGTCCTTGCATTGATATTCTGTGTATATATAAAACTCTATCAATGGTTAGTTTTAATACTTGTTTAGGATGTCTCCTTTTTCATCATAAAATTTTCTGTAGCACATGGCATCTACTTTTTGCCTTGTTTTATACATGGACATCAGCACTGTTTTCAGCCTCTTTTGAGTAATTTATGGCCTGGCTTCAGAAACAGCTGCTGCCAGTGGTAATCCCTAAACATGATCTTCCCCTGCTGATGGAAACCCTTTCTGACTCAAAGACAGGATGGCTGCAGTGATCCTACACAGTCTGTATGAGCACAGCAGTGGACCATCTCCTTGACCGAGGTACATGCTAGTGAGGCAGTCTGGGAGAGCATCCTATGCTAATTAGCCATGTTCTGTTTCTGTTACTTGGAAGTGCTTGTGGGGAGACATTTATGCAGCCACGTGATTCAGAGTACCTCTTGGCTGTGTACGTTAGCTTGGCTAGCACAGTTAATAAACTTGGCCAAAAGTTTACATTCACCCATTAATGTCAGTGGGTGAGATTGTGTTAGAGGTAAGTGCTGGGGAGTAGATAGATAATGTTGGGGAGTGTGTGTATGTGTGTGTGTGTGTGTGTGTGTGTGTGTGTGTGTGTGTGTGTGTGTGTGTGTGTGTGTGTGTGTGCGTGCGTGCGTGCGTGTCTGTGTGCACCAGCCTGGGTGGTCACATTAGGGGAGTTAGATGGGTAGAGTAAATGTGTGTGTGTGTGTGTGTGTGTGTGTGTGTGTGTGTGTGTAGTTGGGAGGCATACATCTAAACTCCCCTCAACAAATGAGCATATTTTGTGCAATACTGAGGTTTGGGGAGACACTAAGGATTCAAATTATTACCCTTAAGTCACTAAAAAAGTTAATAGAGTCACAGATTTTGCAGCACAGTAGATGCATGGAGGGATATTAGACACCAGGGAATTAACTGATTTCCCTAACTGGCAAATGTAATAGAACAAAAGGTTTTGTAGCATGATATACTTATGTGATGAGGGGACTCTAGATTTCAGGAGTTTGTATTATTGCCCTAAGCTAATTAAAATTTTAATGGAACAACAGGTGTAACATGATAGATATATTGGAGGGGGTCGACACTAGGGATTTAAATTATTACTATATGTCACTTAACAAGTTAATAGAACAACAGGCTTTGCAGCACAGTAGGCATATGGTGAGGAACCCTTAATGAAAGGGGTTTAAATTATTACTGTATGTCACTTAAAAAAAAATAATAGCAGGGAAACAGCTTTGAACCCTGCACTATTGTGGTTCAAAACAGCTTGTTAATACTGCACTATTACTTAGATAACAGGGATAATCTTTCAATATTATCTTATGTTACTTAAAACTGTTAATATCTGGCATTACGGACTGACCATAATAGTCGGTGAATTACAATGAACAGAGCAGGGGCAAATCAGGAACATTTGTGAATGATGGGGATGTGTCCATATGGTGGTGCCACCATAACTATAAATGGCCATGCTGAAGACTTCTAGACAAAGCCACTAGGCGCTCCAAATGACACCAAGGAGAATTTTTAACTATTACTCAGAGTCACTTAAAAATTTAATAGAGCAGCACGTCTGGCATCACTCTAATGCCTGCTACTGTTGGCTGACTGTAATCATCTGTGATTCACAAAGGGCAAGTAAAAAATAAGGGGCTACATCAGGGACGTTCTGCAAGCTCAGTGACAGATAAGAGATATGGTGATGTGTGTGTTTGTGTGTGTGTGTGTGTGTGTATCTGTGAATGTATGCATGTGTGTAGGAGAATGACTGAGTGAGTGGCCTGACAACATAATGCGTGGGCAATCAGAGGTGTTTACCAGAATAAAGTGCTGATTAGCACAATCAGTAACAGCAAAAGCATGCAGATTAGTCACTAATATGCTCTGTCCTCATTGCGGGTAATGTTTCTCTGAATCACATCTTCTGAGATTGTGGAAACAGCCCTATTTGACCAGAGTTCTTACTACCCATAGTATCAGGGCACATTGTACTCAGTGCATTTATACTTAGTGGTTAAAGTTCCAACAGTATTATGCATATCAGCTCTGACAAAGGCCTCTGCCTTGGGTCTCTCAAATTGGAGGGAATTAGAACGAATTCTGTCATTTTAAATAATTGATACTGTCACAAAATATACATCAAATCAGTATCATAATTTTGTCTAAATCCCAAGTCTTACATACTATTAACTACTGATTGATACAGTTTATACTTTTTAAAGTTGTAGATCTGATAGTAGTATAGGTGGAGGAAAATTAACACTAGTAGCTCACAAATTCACCAGCAGTAAAGTAAACTGTAATAATTTAAAAACATTTACAAACAAGACTGAAAATACCCAAAAGTGAGTACGTCATAGTAAGCCACTTAGGGACAACATGAGCATACAGTTCAAAAAGAAAAAAAATGGATTAACTGACCCAACATTAACTGACTGCACGGCAGTCTGTTTTGAAACCCCTGCTCAAGAAAACCTAGAACTGGTTTTACTTAACTTAAAAAAATCCAGTTGCTTTCATAATTCATAAGCAATTTATTCCATAGGCCTCACAAAACATAAACAAGATTAAGAAACATCAAGAAAAATATTTAAAGGCAAATATCATTGTGACAAAAGAAGTGTATAACTAGAAGAAAACAGTGTACAAATTCAAAATGTTAAACCAGATGTACTCATACAGCACTTTTGTTTCTAACAGCTTTGTTAAAAGAAATTTTTTAACTGTTTTTCCTTACGTTAAACAAGAAGAATACTTTCTAGCAGGTTTTGCAGTTCACAAGCATTAACAGTTCCAGACCTTACAAACACACACACACACACACACACACACACACACACACACACACACGCACACACACACACACACACACACACACACACACACACACACACACACACACACACACACACACTCACACACACACACACACACACACACACACACACACACACACACACACACACACACACACACACACACACACACAATCACACTACTTTGTTACTGCCCTAGCCAGGAACATTTAAGACCTAAAAAAGAATGAATGAATGAATAAATAAGTAAGTAAACAGAAAAACACCTCAGTAAAAACAAAAGTAAAACAAGACAAAAATAATTATACACACCAAATATCAGACATCTTCACACAGAATTTGTCTAGCAGCTCACATGAGAGCTGTACAAGCCACCACACAGAATCACATTAGAAATGCTTTTTTTCTTTAACGGAAAATGGTAATAAGGAGGTTGAATTAGGAATAAAAGGCAGATCCTAGTCTTGTAAATGAGGCCAAGTCAGATCCAAGGGTCAGATCTGTAACCCATCAGTGAGGAAGAATGAAAATGGACAACACAGATGTCAAGTTATGGTAAGTATACAACTTCTAAATCTTTACTGTGACCTGAGAGAAGAGGTAAGAGACAAGGTTAAGATACGTATATGGGACACAGAGATGCAAATGTTAAAGTATGAGAAAAGTGAGAAGATAGCAAGGGAAAAAGCCATTAAACATTTTTGCATGAGGAGTGGTACAGTGAGGTCAGAGCTATACTAAATCAAGGGAATACAGAGAGAAATCCTTTTGTGAGAATCATGCATTCTGAACAATGGGTAGCTGAGGCACCACACTGATGCAGATATTTGCTTCAGTATCTGCTCGTCAAACAGACAGGGATCTCTGTAGTAGAAAAGTCATCTTAATGCAATTGTTAAGTGCTCTGCCACACTTTCACAGTGCCGAAAAAGTAACAGTTGTAAAAGACATTCTTTGAAATAAGTAGAATTTCTCATGAACAATGGCTTACATATTGCTTGCTGCATGACATAAGATTGGTAGTATCACCGTTACTCAAGCTTCACAGTTCAAAATAATAGTTGCTTGTGTTTTCTTGTTTGCTACATGTACGTTAAATGTGTCAATGCATGAGTGCTATTATTTGTCTGAAATAATTGAGGTTACTGGAGAGAGGATGAGACAGGCATTTCACTATATGCTGTAAGTTGCTCTTTCTATGAATTCCAGTGACCTCAGAGTAAAAATAATAAAGTAAAGAGGGTATGGGGTAAAGCGCCCTAGCAAAAAAATGTGTTTATTATTGGTTTGCTATTTTCTGTGTTTGCTTACAAACTGTTAAGACTTGATGACATATTATGAGCATATGTGTACCTGAGTTGTCATTTATGAGCTATAAGTCTGATGGCATTGTGCATCAATTTCACTCTTTTTGGGAACTCACAATAAACCATAAATAATAAATCTAATTTAGCCCAAATGGCCAGAAGGTCAAAATAATCTGAGCTCCCCTACCCCTGTTTGCAAATCGGTGACTAATGCATTTTAAATAGTTTTAAATAACTGTGTAAGATAGAACAAATGCTATTGGAAAAGCTACACATGGACTTACGAAATATTGCTACAAATATACATTTCACTCCACAAAATTCACTGAATCTATAAATGCACATATATGTGTAGGGTACTCAGAATCCTTCCCTAACTGACAATGAAATACTGCTAATACAGCAGTAGTCCCGGAAGTAAATCTGGCATTTTATATTTAGAGTAAGATTTTGAATGAAAACACTTTACCTGATTGAATCCAGTCTTTGGATGAGAAGTGGGAAAGCAGCACTTGTTAATCAACAAAACTTTCCTGTGTGGATGGCAATCGTTTACCGTCTGAACAAAATAATGGGTGCAACGTGAAAAGAACTGCATCAGCTTGCAAACTACCTGAGTTTTGGACTGGATGCTGAGGAAAACAAGGGTTTCCGTAAAATCATCCTATACTTGTCATGTGAGACCTGATCAGCTCCTTTTATTAATATTCTGCTATGTTTATATATCTATATATATATATATATGTATGTATACATATATACATATATGTAGAAACTGTTGGTGTATAATATTTGTTTAAGTGAAATAATATTTATTATTTATATATTTTGGACTGAGCATTTTGTTTATGTATATTGTCTAATAAAAACAAGGCAATATATTTTTGCTTATTATTTAATAGTATGGATTGCCAGGTATAACAGCATTACTCAGTGTTTTGTATGATGACAGAAACAAAATCGCATTCACTTTAGCCACAGCACAGCATGCAGTATTTTTTACTATTGTACTAGATATGGCTACAGTGGTTTGGCACTTACTGTCTCTAATGGATGCAGACAGCCTGTAAACGGATCACCCCAAAGGCCCCTGCTTGTAAGTGTTTCATCTCCCAAGCCCCTGCTTACATTTCTAAGGGTCCTAGAACTTGCCAGAGATTTGGGATCAATGGCTAGGCTTAAAAAGGCCCTTGTGGTCATTAGCTTAGTACACACCTATGAACCTTAGAGTTGGAAGCATAGTTTGGTATGCTTTAGATAAGGTGAACAGAGCATATGCTGCAGTTATCACACAAACAGCACCAGTAACTGAAGGAAAAGTGTGAACCCTGACACCTGCAGTTGTAAGGTACAAGCCTTAACTTCATAGATGAAAGTAGGTAATTATGAAGGAGTGCCCGTTGTTTAATCATAAATAGAGAATAAAGTATCTCAGAGCAAAATGCTTAGGAAGAAAGTGAAATAAACAGAGAGGTATAGCAGGGAAGCTGGTAATGGGATGGCCTGGCAGGACAGGTTAGATTAAACATGAGAAAGGAATCTGGAGATAATAAAAAGACTGTAGTAGAGGAGATAGAGAATTAGCAACTGGTAAAATAAATGGATTCCGGTTAATTAACAAAAGAAATACTGACAGAAGAGTATTTCTAAGTGCTACAGAGCAACAGGGAAATGCAAAGGGAGATCATTTAGCAATAGAAAGATGAAATAGGTCTGCTGCTCCAAGAGCTATAATTGACATAGGATCGTAGGACATTACTAGGCTAATGGCTCTAGGGCCCTTACAAGCCTAGCCAAATTCTTATCCTTATTTCAACGATTGCCCCTATCCAAGGGGGACACAGGTGGAACCCCTCATGTGAATTTATGGTCACCCATCCAATTGTACAGATTGAGCTTGAAGAGGGCCAGTGAGGTGCTCTGTTTGACATGAAGTGGGAGTCTGTTCCAAAGGTGTGGTAACCTCTAAGTGACAAATCTGTCCCTAAAGCAGGTTTTATTAATGTCACATACCAGGTTAAGGTCTTTAGAGTGAGTAACCCATGTACCATTTGACTTACGGATATGCAGCATTTCCAATAATGCAGGGTCAGAGATTGCCTTGTATACAAGGCAGAGATCACCTCTGAGAAGTCTGTATGAAACAGATAAACCGAAAGGAGCACTCGACAGCTGTTTCCATAGTATAAAATATAGGTGTTTAATCCAAAACCACAGTAAAATCCAACTGGTTATTAGGTCACGTATATGTTATTGTAACATTTTTGTATCTTTTACTTTTAAGTATTTAAGTATTTATTGTGATGGTTCATACTTAGATAGGTATTATTATGTGAATTTTATTTATGGTGACACCTACAAAAGTTTCATTGAGCATTTTAAGCATCATTTATGGCATTTACTTACTTATTTATGTAATGTTCCTTTAAATTCTCATCCTTAAATTTTTAATTAATTGTATTTAATTATTTGTAACATTTTATTGGTCCAGCTAGTTTGAATTGAGTATTTAATGAATTAATTGAACAAAATGGCTGTATCTCATGAAGTGTGTAAACGAAAACGTACTGGTTGTTTGTCAGCGTTAATATTTTATTGTGACCTAATACCCAGCTGGATTTTACTGTGGTTTTGGATTAAATAGCTATATTTTATACTGTGGAAATGGCTGTCGAGTGCTCCTTTTGGTTTATTCGTTTATCTGAGTGCTTTCCTCCTGAAATTGGTTCTGTATGAAACAGAATAAAGTGACAGTGATTTAAGATGATCCCCATGGGACAGATGGTGAAGACCTTGAATTTTCCTTGTGAGGAACCTTTGTAGTTTCTCCCAGTTGTTGCAGGTGCTTGGAAAGGTACATACCAAAGGGGCATTGTACTCAATTATTGGCCTGATGAGGGAAGAGTTTATAACTTCTTTTTTTTCTGGAAACAATGCCCTTACTTATGAGATGAGCAATATAGAATGCCCTTCTTACCACTGTGGTGACATGGTGGTCAAAGGTAAGGTTGCTGTCAACCTGTGTGCCTAGGTCTGTCACCACTGAGTGCATACTTAAGGTGTTGCTATTGATGTGGTAGCTAGCAGGAACATCACTTTTACCAAAAGAAATGATAGTACAGTTTTTACACTGACTTTTAGGCCATGACTTTGGCACCAATCATTTGTTTAAGACCTTCCTGTAGGATGTTGACATCATTTGAAGATTCTATGACTGCTAACAGTTTGTAGTCATCAGCAAACTTTCTCAGCCACAGACCTTTAGTTCTTGCTTGTGCTTTGGAGAAATAGATCCCAAACAGTAGAGGTCCCAGGACTGAACTCTGTGGAACACCACTGGTTACAGGTCTGCTGTTGGAGGTGGATTCCCCTATTTTGACTATATGAGGTCTATCAGTGAGCCAGTTAGTGACCCATCTAATGATATAACAGTTAATGCATAGTTGGGTGAGTTTGTCAATGATGCCTGAGTGGGGGCTAGTGTCAAACACCTTGGCTAAGTCCAGGTAGGCTGTATGCACAGATTTCCCCATGTCCAGGGAATTGGTGATTGTCTCTAAGAGCAGACATGTTCTCCCTTTGACAAATCCCGATTGTGTAGAGTCAAGTGTTTGGAGATAACCTATATCTTTGTTGATAAGGTCCATGATGATTCACTCCATGACCTTGCAGATAAGCTTAGTCAGGCTAATAGGTCTGTAGTTACTGGGATCAGTGGAAGCACCACCTTTGTGCAAGGGAATAACGGTGGCTGTTTCCTATTCAGATGGTATGAAGCCAGTGCTTAAACTATGATTGAAAAGAGTACCCAATGGGTTAGCTAATTCATGTTGGAGCCCATGTAGGGCTTAGCTTGGGATGTTATCAGGTCCCAAAGATGCTGTGTTTTTTGGCCTTAGACAGAGGATTTACAACTTTCCCTTTAGAGATACAAGGTAGGGGACAGGTGGTAGGGATGTCATGGGGTGTATGTGGCAGGGACAGGGGAGTGAAGTTTTCAAACAATCTGCTGGCCAACAAGTTAGCTATGTCCATAACTACCAGCTCTGCGGAAATCTGGGCCTTTCCTTTTAGGTTACGGATGTATCTATAGAATGCCTTGTGGTTGTCCTTTGTTGAGGGAGCTAATTTGCACTCATAGTTTGCTTTGTAGGACTTCACAAGAAGTCTTATTTGCTTGTTTAAGCTGAGGAGGGAGTGTTTCCAGTTTAGGAGGGCTCGCTCCCTCTTTCTCTTAGACAGCAATTTCTTCCTGTTATTGTAAAGCCTGTTAATGGCAGATGTCCACCAGGCAGGTTTGATCTTCCTTGAGGAGCTTGTTTTGGTCCTGTCAGGTATGGCCGTGTCAATGCAGTTATACAGGTGTTTGTATAAATTATTGGTGTAGGGCTCGGCATAGTTATCAGTTCCATCTGAGTGAGGTGGTGCAGTGAAGCTACTTATACCATCCTGTAAGAGATTATAATCTGATTCAGAGCAGTTTTTTAGTTTAGTTGCTGCTGGGGGGGGGGGGGTAGGTGTGATAGTTACTTTGAATGAGACTGATTTGTGGTCATATCTCACCAGGGATGACTTCACAGTAGGCCTGCACATACCTCTCAACCTCTTAGTGCAAGAAATCTGGACAAAGCCTGACAAAATGGGGGGAACAAATGCCCAAAAATAGGAACACATTTTAAGTATTGCTCTTATAAATTTAGACAGTTGCTAGACTAGCAGGATTTGTGTTAGCATGCATTTTCTGAAGGATATGAAGTCTGAAACTCAAATGCATGTCATTATTTAGTGACTTTAATCTTTAAATCATCCCAATGATTTGTCAAAAAAGCACAATTTTTATGAGGAACAGACCAAAAATATGAGGCAAAAATCTGGACATTCTGCGAAAATCTGTACAGTTGAGAGTTATGCGGGGTGCTACAGTGGTTCCCCATATTGGTAAGCACTAGTTCCAGGATGTTGGCACCCCTTGTGGGTGTGTCAACCAGCTGGTCCAGGGTATTGGAGTTAATAAATTCGAGGAAATTTTGGGCAAGTGAGTGTGAGCACGAGTAATTTACCCTGTCAATAGATGGGTAGTTAAAGTCACCCAAAACCACGGTGTTTGGATGTATCAATAGACTCAAGTAGTTCCAGATAGACAGAGTGAGTGTCCTGATTCAAGGAGTGGGTGCTGTAGCTGGCAATGATTTGAATAGGTGTCCTACCAACAGTTAATTGCAACTGAAGTGTCTCCTGGGAATGATAGTGTTTAACCAATCTGGAGGTGTATTTATCTTTAATGAATATTGATACTCTGCCTCCTTTAGTTTTCACTCCTTCAGTTTGAGGTCTGAACTTGTGGAAGGAGGTGTAACTCGGTATGGCTGGGGTGCTCTCTATGGCCTTAAACCAGGTCTCTGTGACTGCACAAATGTCTGCATCTTCCAAGGTATGCTGTTTTGTGTTGAGACTCCTAGCATTTAGCATCATAACCTTGAGGTTGTTTTTAGATGGAGTTTTTACACTGGGAATTTTGTCCTTGAGACACTGCCTAAAAAGACACTATGGGGTGGCAAGAGCCTTAGCCAGTAGCCAAAATTCCAGAGCAACAGATGAAGAGCATCTCTGGCAAACCATCGAAATCTGTTGATCAAGTTATCCCAGGCTGACAAATAGTGGATCCCCTTAGAACACCAGAAGCTAAGCCAATTATTGAAGTCAATCATTTTCTGTTTGTATTGAGGCAACATCCTAGGTGAAGGTAAAATGCTGCTTAAGGCTAGGGACATACCAGTCTGAGACATATAGTCTGAGAGCTCAGTCATGTCTCTCTTCATAAAGTCCAGAGAGGTACATTTCAAGTTGGTCACACCAACATGGACTACGACAGAGTCGTAACAGTACCTGTTGTTGAGAGACTTGAGTGCATGTGCGATATTGTGTATCCTGGCACCTGACAGGTGACCATGACCTTTTCCTCATCCAGCTTGATTAGAGGGACATCAGTGTATCTCATGATGGAATTAGCTATGACTAATATATTTGTTTTTTTGTTTTGCCTTAAGGGCTTGATAGGTGAGACACTGGTGCATGAACTATTATGTGTATTGTGTTCTGCAGAATAAGTATTATGTGTAGCATGCTTGTGTTTGTGTTTGAAAGGACTCTGGTGTTTAGGTATGTTTCTGGTGGGTTACTTTCATTTAACTGAAAGTTCATTTGACTGACACTCATTTGACTGAGACCAAATGACTGAAACTTCATTTCACTGACACTTCATTTCACTGACAGTTATTTGACTGACAATTAGTACTGGCAGTGTCTGGAGCACTGTAAGGCAAGTAAAAGGAATATGTCCTTTCCCCCACTGTAGTGTGACACTGGAGTTAGTATATATCTACTAAAATGTTTGTCAGTCAAATGAGCTTTCAGTCAAATGAAGGTAACCCGTTTCTGGTGAGGACCTCTGCATATGTAGGTATGTGTGATGCATTTTTGGATGAAGTAGGAGGTGAGGTGTGTATGCTGACAACCCGCTCATTGTCATATGTACTGACTGGTGTGTGAGAGAGCATGGATTCAAGGTTCGTAATATAGATGCATCTCTCATCCGTTGTGTTTGTGTGGACTAGGAGTAGATGGATGTCAGTGAACATGAGGCAGTTGCTCCACTGCTTCAGGATGCCCATGTCAATCAAGCTGGCTGGAGAAGCTGTGGCAAATTGTCCATCCATAGTGATAGGTAAATTTATATGATCAGGAAAAGAGGTGAGGATAGTAGGTGTATTAAAGAAATAGATAGAGAAGGTTTAGTCTTAGGGTACCACCAATTACCAAGCAACTATTAAAGATATGTCGTGCTTGAATAATGCAATGCTTAAGGACAGTTGAAAACTGTAAAATAATACATTTCATTGATCCACAAATTCCTAACACCAAACCCTTGTAAATGAAAACATTTAAAACATACAATATAAAACAGACCATTACTAAAGAATGAAGTATTTCAAAATGTGGCAAATAAGGTTGCTAGAGTATTGCCACTGCCACTAAAGCAAAGCACAAAGTCTGTACTTACACATGGAATCAAGGTCACTTGAAACCTGATTAGGATTTGTGCCCCTTTCACTCACACTTCCTAATTATTAATATTCTATGGTTGCACAGTCCTGGAGCTTAGTACAATATTCATTTTTAGGTAAACTCAAACATTGCATTAATCACTGAATTTGTGTGACTTTACTGACATAATGGTTTAGTAGCAGGGGAATGGAGCACAGGGTGACTTGACTCTTGTATAAACACTATTGTTTTGGTATTTTCAGTTTTATATTGAGGATGTTGTGAGGAAGTGAAATATGCCACAGGATTCTGTAATGCCTCAGAGTAATAACTTCTTATTAACTCAGTTTGCCTACCACATGTAGTACTGTCGAGATGATATCTCAACAATAACACTATTGAGGTGAAATATAATACAGCAGTCTAATACTATATAGTTAACCACTAAACATGAACTACTCATGTCAGAGCATCTACAAATTTTGGTGACCTGCCCCTCAGCACCTTATATATTCAGGAAGTTATGACACAGTTTGTCAATAACAATAAAAACCACAAAGAGCCAGCAAAAGAGACTTCAAAAATATTCTGTATTCACAAATACATACAGCAAACAAACCGGTTTCGGCTGGAATAACACAGCCTTCCTCAGTGTATAGAAGCAACACACAAAAAATGCTGTTTAAATACTATAAAGCCAATTCCCATTGGTTGAACATTCATAAATATTCATTAAGTCCAGGTGGGAATAAACCCCCTAACTTAATGATCCACTTTTTTTCTTTGTTATTTAATATATTATGCCATTCATTTTTATTCATACGATTCCGATGAATAACATCAATAACCATAAACATAAACTCAGCAGTGGGGTGCATTACCTGGTGTTTATACAAAGCGTTTGTTATTTTTTTATGTTTAATATTGCTCATATGTTCTGAGATCCGTGATCTTAATGGGCGAGACGTCTGCCCTATATAGAATGCTCCACACTGGCAAGTAGCAAGGTAGACAACCCAATCATTGCTACAATTGGCAAAAAAGCCTAAATCATACACCCTGGAGCAATTTCTACTAGAGAACGCCTTAGATGTAGTGACATGTTTACAATTCGAACAATGACCACATGGAAACCATCCATATAAAGCTTTGCCTGACAAAGTAGTCTGTTTATGTAAAGATTGTTTACTATCACAACACTTATAATGATTGAAATAGGATTTCAAATTTTTTCCATTTCTGTATGAAAAGATACATCTATCCGGAATCAAATTGACAATGTTATGATCAGATTGGAGAATATTCCAATTCCTATGGACACTATCCAGCAGGGAGTCAGTGTTACGAGCATAGGTAGTAACAAATCTAAGTGTTGTTGATGTAGCAACAGTATGGTCTCTGTATTGAAGTAAGTCTGATCTGTCCATATTGTGTACCTGGTTTTTGGCCATTGTAATATTGCCAACCTTGTATCCCCGTTGTTTAAACCTATCCGTTAAATCTCTTTCATTCAAACCAAATGTATGTGGCTTGGAACAAATACGTTGGCCCTTATAAACTGAGATTTAGGAATGTTCCTAGTGATATATGGTGGGTGGTAGCTGGAAGCATGCAGAAGTGAATTATATTGTGGGAACTTTCTATACATTTCACTATCCAAAGTGCCATCAGGCAACTTATGTTCCAAGCCACATACATTTGGTTTGAATGAAAGAAATTTAACGGGTAAGTGTGTGTGTGTGTGTGTGTGTGTGTGTGTGTGTGTGTGTGTGTGTGTGTGTGTGTGTGTGTGTGTGTGAATGTGAATAAGTCTACACATATTTGTGTACTATTCCTTGGATGAATATGGCTGGCGAAGTGAGGGTTGCCCTCTTGCACTAATTTTAAGAGTCTTAACTACATCTGATATTTCTAAGCATCCAATTCCCTGAGATGACTGCTGTCAAATCTTTTTAAATGTAATCTACAACACAACAACCTATATTTTACATCAGACTTTTCAATTACCTCATTTAATTTCTTGTCTGGCTGGCTTGTTGCTTTCAGAGAGTGGACATGTGCTGTGAAGATCCACTCATCAGAATTCCTGGAACTATAAACAAGAAACAAAGTCTGTACAGATTTTCAGCATCCTAATTTATACCTGACAATCTTGCATATAATGGCTAGCGACTCTGATAATGTGGATTTACAAACCTCAGAAATGGAACTTTCAGCAATACTTGCACCCAAAAGGATAATGATAGCAAGAGACACAGATCAATGTATAAGGAAGAAAAGAAGACATCTACAAAATCAAAGCTAGATCAACAATTTATATTAGATGATCTGAAAACAGCACTTCTGCCCTTACAACAAGCAATCAGTTATCGGACCAAATGACTGGCATAAGATTAACCCTATTGGGTACTGTGAATAAGATGGATGTTTTAGAAGAAGGAATTGTGGCTTGTAAAGGCAAAGTCAACACAACTGAAGCAAACCAACAAATAAGCAATAAAGTATTGTAATTAATGACAAACTTTTTGATCTTGAGGCACAATAACATCATTATCAGAAGTCTCCCGGAAAGCTGCAAGCACTCCACTCTAGCACATACATTACATTCTGTTTTCGTACCACTGCTAGATAATGGCCTAAATCTTAATACAAATAGTATTACAATCAAACAAGCTCATTGATTAGCAAGAATCATAATAGACTCCAACAAACCCAGAAAGAGCTACACTAAGATCCTGAATTTCCAAGATGTTAACAAGATATTAGCAGCTGCAAAAAGGAAAAACGTGCTTGCTTACAAAGGTCACAAACTAACTTTTTTTTGCAAGACCTTTCCAAGGAAATCAAATTAACCAGAGATAAGCTTTCAAATTGCTAAAATGTTAACTAAAATAATTTCTCTAAGGTGCATACATTTTATTTAGAGTTGTTGCAGCATGGCAGAAATAACATTACATAGTATAGGATATAATCTATGACAGTAGTACAAAGGTAATTATTTCTGTACTGCAGAATTAATGTTTGCTTAGTTTTATTAAACGCCCTCTAAATACTTAATGTTGTGCATGCAATATATAACAATGCTGTGAAATAAGTCATTTATGTCATTGTTGATTAGCCTAAACCTTTAGCAATTATCATCATCCTTATAATGTTTTCCTGTTCTGCATTTATTATTATTACATGGCATTTATCCTATATTTTATTCATATCAGCATAAAATAAAATAGTTTCATTTTACAGTTTTACTACCAGTAATTAAAAAAATAAATCAAATTTAAAAATGAATCTCACAGTTAGGAAATATTAGTAACATATTACCATTAAGGGGATGTGCTTGTTTTGAGTAACATTACTCTTTGTGTTTGGCTATGTGTTCATTAACTTCTGATATGCTTAGTTTGTTATTCATTATAAATGGTCAGTTGATAATTTTTGTGGGATCACATACAAATGTTGACGTATTCTTTGTTTACTTTAAATACAATTTCCCTCATCTAGATTCCAGTTTCTCCTCCTATATAGAGGCTTAGCAGGTTAGGCATATTGGATTGTAGGGATATGCTACATTTTGCGTGCTAAATTACTGTTTTCTTTATTCTTTCATTGACAATAACATTTTAAATAATGAGACCCTGGCAAAATAAAAAAATGTATCATTTTTAGATGTACTTTAAGCAACAGTCAGCCCCCTATACCTACCAGGATTTCCATCTGATATAAAAATAAATGATAGTACATCATTCCAATTACTTGTTATAGACATTTTGAATGTGGTCCATTGAATTATGGAATGTAAATGGCATTCAGCAGTCTAGGAAAAGAAAATTTCTTGTACATTTGTTATATAAATCCAAAGCCAGTGTACACTTCACAGAAGAAACTCACATGTTGACAAATCAATGGAATCAAATAAAAAAATGGGCTAAGAAGACAGCAGCTGGAAGCAGCAAAAGCAGCTTAGGAAAAGCCTTCCTTTTAAAATCTTCTTTTCAGCCCCATATTCAAAACACCGTCTTTGACCCACATGATAGATGGTAATAACTATGACTGACCTGTTTTGTTTGTAAACATCTCTGCACCATATCTCAGTCAACACAAGTTCATCATGGAAATACACATTTAAAATAATTAAAAAAAAAACTGCTGCCATATTTTTTTTTTTTGGGGGGGGGGGTGGAGCTCTGTCATTAATCCCTATAAAGATAGAGCTGCAAATCCCAAACCATATAACTTTACCGCTACATTAGTTATTTTGGACCTCTTTTCAGATTTTTATTTGACCAACCCTTATATAACTATTAGTAATGATTCAACAAAGGTAAAGTATACAGACTATTCTCAATGCTATAAAATGTGGACTATAATCAATGTTTTTTTTTTAATTTCTAGCAATGTATTAGACCTAATAACACATTATTCTGCTGAACCCAGGTATTTTTCAGATCACTCTGAAATTGAAATTAAAATTGGGCAACTCCATCAAAATGTGCACTAAAGCAAAATATTTTAATGGGACTCAGAATCATTCCTTATTGTAGAAGGAAGTCTTAAAAGGCATAATGCTGATACATAATGAGTTTGATACAAATACATTAAATAATGAAATTCCAATTTATGTCAAATTGGCAGCTTTGAAGTCCAAAATATGAGGTATCCTTAATAATAAAGCCTCTTTTTACAAGAAACAATATACTCAGGAAGAACAAATGCTTAAAAGCAAACTTGTGGATCTGAAAGCCAAATTAGCTATCCAAAATAATGAAAAGCTAATAGACCAGATAAATGAAAGAAAAAATAAACAAAACCTTCTATATCTTCTGAGCTTTTACGGTCCAAATCTATGTGTCTAGCTGAGTACTCTGTGTGGGATCACACACCTTCTATAATTATATCTAGATTAACAAACATAAACACCTTGCATCTAAGATATCAGACATTCATCATGAAGGTAAAACATTCCACTCAACAAAATAAATCATTCATCTTTTTGAATATCTATTCATAAGTAGACCCAGAACATAACATTAACTCTAATCAAACAGAACAAAATCATTACTTCAAATGACTAAGCTTTCAAAAATTAAACTCCAAACAAAAGGAATATTTGAATTCACCTTTCCAATTGCAGGAAATTCACAATACTATTAAAAACATAAAAAAAAATGGTAAATCAGCAGGTGTTGACAATTTCAGCTCTGAATTCAATAAATGTTTCTTATTTTATATTGGAAAAATCTTGCTAAAACTAGTCAACAAAATTAGCACAAAGGGAATTTCATTTACATAAATGACTCCAGGACCACATAAATAACTAAACCCAATCTCAACTCTGAAGACCCAGCAAATTACAGACATACAGCACTAGAAACCTATGGATTTCTGTTAGCCAATAAACTTAAAAACATTCTCATGTCTGTTATATAATCTTTTCAGTCTGGCTTTCTACAAACTACACAAACCACAGATCATGCACTAACTCCAGAATCTTTACAGATCTTAATAAAGATAGTAATTACAACGATGTTGCCTTAACAATAGATGCTTGTAAGGCATTTGATTGTATGAATTTAAATTTTACATTTAAAGCTATGCACTTCTTGGATTTTCCAAAGAATTTTGTCAAAGTAATTCAGACTTTATATAGACATGCTTATGCTCAGCTGTCAATCAACAAATCAAATTCGAATCTTCTATGTATTATTAATGGTGCCAGGCAGAGTTGTTCTGTCCCCCTAGCTGTTTAGTTTTTATACTGAGCCTCAATTCAAAGTGATAACTCAGAATTCCTATCATCAAATTTCTAAATTTAATAAGATTCCATTAATCACTTTTGCTGATGATATAAACATTTACTTTACATCTTTAAGATCAGACCTTCCCAAAATTATTAATTAAATTACTGAATACTCCAATTTCTCCAAATGGAAACTTAATCTCTACAAATCCACAATTTTGCATATAAATCTTTACCTTCAACCATTTGATGGTTTATATTACAATGACATTAAAATAAGCTCCTCAATGAAATATTTAGGAATAACCTTTAGCCAAGTTAGCCAAGATCCAATATTACATTTTAATAACAACCTTGGAAAAACCTGGCTAAACAATAAAATGACTTTGAAAGATAGTTCATTGATTCAGTGACCAAACTAACACACTTAGGGCATACATTGACCAGTTTAAAGTGTGCCTAATAGCCATCACTGGAGAACATAGACTTTTGGAAAACAGTTATCTAATGCCCGTTTAAACATTGAAAAATCATTTGCCAGTCTTACATGTCTAGGTAATGAATTCCACATTCTTCCTGCCATAATATGAAATATGATATCTTTAACTTCAAACTGGAAATAGAAATTAAAAATTCTCACATCTAAATCCCTTGATCAATAAAGTCAATATCTAATATGACAGCCAATAATTTGTCTTTAAGACATCTATATATCATAATAATGTCAACTCTTAGAAGTCATTAAGTCAAAGAATACAAAGACAAGTATACCTGTCTTTCTTTATTGGATATGTTCAATCAAGCACTATGTTCAATCATAGCCTAAACGCAGGCTTTGTGGCCACTGAATGGCGCACAGCAATGGTTATCCCACTCCACAAAGGAGGAGCCACCACGGACCCCGGGAACTACCACCCCATTAACCTAACAAGCCTGGTCTGCAAGGCCATGGAACGTATTATCATGGATCTTATACACAAAGACATTGGTAATCTCCAAATTCTGGACCCCACCCAGTTCAGGTTTGTAAAAGGCAGATCATGTCTCCTAAACCTGACAGACGTCTTTGAAGCAGTCACAAAAGCCATAGACGAGGGTAAGGTGGTTCACACAACTTATCTAGATCTCGCCAAGGCTTTTGACACCATCCCCCCACTCTGGAATTATAGATAAACACACTAAACTAGGTATAAATCCATATGTCACAAGATGGGTTGCCAACTGGCTCACTGACAGAACCCACACTGTGAAAGGAGCAGACTCCAAATTCGACTTCAGACCAGTGACAAGTGGAGTACCACAGGGTTCAGTCCTGGGTCCTCTCCTGTTTGGTATCTACTTTTCTGAAGTACAGACTAACACAGAAGGTCTTTGGCTAACGAAGTTCGCAGATGACTGCAAACTAGGAGCCATAATCGAAACTCCTAACGATGTGGACATCCTACAAAAGGGCCTCTCAGAGACAGATGCCTGGTGTCAAAGCCATGGCCTCAAGCTCAATGCCAAAAGGTGCATTGTCATCCCCTTTGGAAAAAACTCTGTACCTATGAAATATCACATAGGTGGTAGTCTACTTAACACCGAAAGTGTGATAAGAGACATTGGAACACCAGTGTACAGTAGTCTCTCCTTTGATAATCACATCACCACAGTAGTCAGGAAATTCTTCTACATGGCACACCTCATCACAAAAGGTTTCTCATCCAGGAAAAAAAAGGTCATTGTTCCCCTCTACTCGTCACTCATTAGACCCATTATAGAGTACAATGCCCCTTTTGGTATGTACCTCACAAGACATCTACAACAACTGGAAAGGCCGCAGAAATACTTCACAAAGAGGATTACTGGCCTCAAAAAGATGCCCTATGCAGACCATCTCAAAAAAACCCAGCTTTACTCTGTTGCATATCGTCTACTCAGAGGTGATCTCTGCCTAACATACAAAGCTATGTCAAACCCAGAGCTGTTGGACATGCTCCACTTAAAAAAATCCCAATCCCTCCAAGCTACACACTCTAGGGACCTAAACCTTGTCACTACAATAAACAGAATATGATGGAGGGATATATTCCTGTCCCAGAGACTTCCCATACTCTGGAACAAGCTACCTATCTATATCAAACAAAGCTCCTCGTTAGCACTCTTCAAGATAAATTTCGATGATTGGATGGGAAATAGGAAATTCACCCTGGGGATTGACTCTGTGGCTCTGCTTAACAGGGGCACAGAAAAATAATTTTCTTGGATGGCGAAAGCCAGGGTACCTTTTTTGGTTAGGCTTATATAGGCCCTAGGGCCAATAGCCTAGTACTTACCTATGAACCTATGTTTTGACAGCCATCTGTCTATCTAGTAAAGGTTTTCTGAATCCATTCTACCTTTTTTAGTTGCAAAACTTTTAATGTATATAAAGACCCCCTCATACTCAGTGCTAGGTCTTATATTTGTTAAATAGATATTTAATAACACCCAACTATCTCTGCTTGAGAAATGTCAAAGGACTAATAACATTTATTACATTAACTTCAAAGTTAAGATTTGTATCTATCATGATACTTAGATCTCTCATTACCTCAGAAAAAACACAAATCTGATTATCTAGGGCATACAAATATTGATTATTATTATGCCCAAAATGTAAAATGGTACATTTTCCATTGTTAGGTTTCATACCTTTGGCTGTAATCCATTCATATAGGTTATCCAATAAAAATTGCAACAGATACTAATCGTTAGTATTAGTTACTGCCCTCCCTATCTTAATGCTGTCAGCAAACTTACTTAACCATTCAGAGTTAGATTTTGGGCATTCTGACATCAGTAAGCCAAATAAGAGTGCCCCCAAGACTGAACCGTGAGGCATTCCCCCTGGCAATCAATCTATGCTTAGAGTAGGACTTCTTAATTCTCACTCTCTAGTTTCTACCTAGTAGCCATTTAGATACCCATTTAGATACACAGCCAGGGTTGTTGGTTCTCATTAAAGTTCTTATAACTGTTTCATGGAGGATGGAGTCAAAAGACGTAGCCAGAACCAAAAACACAACATCAACAGCTAGTGAGTTATCCAATGAGCTTACAATTTGCTCAGAAAAAATTATCAAACTAGTGACACATGATTAGCCTAAAAGGAATCCATGCTGATATATGTCAGAGCTGAAGTCCAGAACTTGGTTCAGGAAAGCAACAGTGTCTTTCAAAGCATTTACCCTATTTACTAGTCAAACTAATAGGCTGATAGGCTCTACCATATACCCTGCTTTACCTTTCAAAATGGGAATTATTATATCTTTCTTCCTGTTCAGGAACAAATCCCCCCGTAAATGATTTTGAAACAAATAGGTTAAACATGGAAACAACTTTTCAGTTATTTTTTCTAGGAAATATCTATTAAGACAATCAGGACCTGCTGCTGAATTTTGATTTATTTTTAAATAAAGCTTGTTTTACCATGTCCTCATTCATTATGGGACAATTACCTCTAATTAGTATAGGCAAATCATTTCCAAAGATTCCTTGGGAGTAATTATTAAACAAAGCATCTGCAAAAAAAAAAATCACTAATACATCTGAGTCAGAGATTGATTGAAACCCATCTTTCAATGTTACAATGGAAAAATTATGTAGACTGGAATCTCTTACATGTTTAAACAAACCTCTTTGTTAACCTTCAAAATATACTGTTAAGTATACATCATAATTAGATTTTGCTCTTTTAATAGTTAAGAAGTACATTTTTCTGAATTTGTTGTAATTGTCCCTATTTGAAACCAAATATCTTCTCCACAAACTTATTTTTTTCTTCGTAGTTTAGATAATATCAACCTCCACCAGGGATATCTGTCATCCTTACTAAGTGTTTTCATTCCAACTTGGACATGACAGTCTATCAAATTATTAAAAAAAAAATTGTAAAAGCCATCCCAATTCTCACTTATATATTTGTTTTAAACATTAGCATACCAGACCCAAGTTTCAATAGCCTCATTAATCGACTCAAAGTGCAACTGATAATATTTTTCACTGTTTCATAATACTTAACCATTTAGGAGTTGTGGAAACAACCTTAAAGCTTACACTAAAGTGGTCAGAGCTTCCCAACTCAGGACCTGTGTTACAACCATGCAGATTTAATTTCTTAGCTATCCAAACAACATCCACTATGTTAGTTCCTGCAGTTGCCTCATTCCCTATTTGAGTATAACTATCTGTCAGACTTTCAGTTATCAGATGGTGTAATACCTTTGATGATGTAGCAGGAGCTACTCAGTATACATTAGAAGCATTTAGGTCCCCAGCAATTAAATCCAGTGTGATGTCCCCACTCTGGGCCAATAATCAAGGAGCTAAATCCTCACTACTGACAGTGGAGAGAGACGTTCACTTCAAATACAAATGACTACACTCAGTATTACCAGATGCAGACCTCTTTGCATCAAGCACAGTTTCTCTTAGGAGCACACAGGGAACACAGTTAGCTTGGGGTCTGGATTTTTCTATCTGTCTCCCTCCAGGTCCTCATTAAGACTCCCTACTAGCATAGCTTCAGCGTTAAGTCCTCAGCTGAGTGCCCAAGCCAAGTCTTCTACCACTCTGAAAAAACAATACCCACTTCATGAAGAGGCAAAAAAACACTTTAATTTAAAACAAATTAAAAATGAACATATTCAACACAAACTTGACTGAATGCTTTCACCCTGTTTAAAGGGCTTCATCAGAGTCAAGTTCAAAAAACATTGCATAGTTTTATACACATGTCAAAATTGAATTAATCAATTAATTAATGACATCACTTTCTCATCCACCATGCTCAACCTTCTAATCCTACACCCCCCATCAAATTCTAAATAAATCATGTATTGTTGTTAAGCACATAATAAACAAACACCATGTACATACAAAAACATGTGCTCATGATGTGTAAAAACATAACTATATGTAAATTTCCAAAATATAACATATATTTATCACACCCATAATATTCTCCATGTCTAATGCCAACAAAAACAAAACTTCAAATATCCAGAAACTAATCCCTAAAACACTAATATAACCCGTGGTGTAATATACAGTACCTGCTCTGTGTTTAAGAATTCCTGCTATGGAAATATAATCATTAATTCCAGGTTTGTGTTTAGCATTCAATCTCACCTGCCACTCATTCTCTTTAATTTCTATTTCTAACTTAGGGTCCCCCCGTCCCTAATATTAACTTTATCAAGGACAAAAAATATAAACTTTCTAAAATTCATACATACTTGTTGAATTTTTCGGCTTTTCCCGGTTAGGGGTCGCCACAGCGGAACTCCGGTCTGCTAATGATTGGCAGTAGATTTTTACGTACTGAGTTGCCAGCCCTGACGCACAACCTTCAATGAAGATACGCCCATTCACGCATGTCTCCACACAGAAGACGCTTTTGCTGAGAATCGAACAGAACAATGTCTTACTGTGAGGCGACAATGCTACAGCAGCACCACCACTAAACTATACATATCTAGGGAACTTCTAGTTTTTTTTTTTTTATTATTTTTAATGTCACATACATGTTCAGAGATTTTATCCCTTAACCTCTTAAGTGTCTTTCCAACATATAATGCCAGACAAGGAACACAAGTTGCCACATAGACCACTAATTTAGTCTCACAATTACACCTTCCAGGACACTCTGTAAGTTTCTGTAGAATCCAGGTATAGCTATATATGGTCCATTATTAGTATAAACAGTGGTCCAGGAAACAAATGCAGTTCTAACAATGCCCTTTTAGCAAGCCCTCCTGTCTGTTGGTAGGGCAGACTATTTATAGTAACACAAACTCAGAAACAGGTGAACACCCCCCTGCCTAACTTCAGCTTCAGTACTTGCTGCTTAGCAAGTAGTTGTTTCAAAAACAGCTAAAGAATAGTCCTCATTTATCTCTTATGTCCTTAAAGGGACATTCAAGAGAAAAGGTAATAAAACCGCAGTCCAGGAAACAAATGCAACTCTAACAAGTACAGTCCCCTGTTATCTCTTTGTGTCCTTAAAAAGATTTTCAAGAGAAAAAAATATAATAAAACAGCAATCCAGGAAACAAATTTTACTTAAAAATGAAACTTTTCTTTTCTTTCTAAAATAGTAGTAATTAAAATGAATGTTCTTTTTAGAATATTATTTCATCTTACACAAACCTGTAGTTCTATACCTAATAAACTATTATTTAAAGAAATTAATTCAGAAATCTCCAAATTTATTTGGGCACCCAAATCAATAGGAATAGCCTGAGATAAATTAATTGTACCAAGATCACAAGGAAGCCTAGGACTACCTGCATTTTATCTATATTATCTAATTATAAACACCAGCAAAATAATAAAAATAATGGATTATTAATCTAACTTCAACTCATGGCAACCAATATTGGGTAAAAATATGCCATAGTCAGTCACTGGCCTACAACTGTAATCCTTTGGCCCTCCATTTTCTCAAACAAAAGGATCTTAAAACTTCTAGAATCCATGTCATTATAACAAAGAAAAAAAGCCTTTAAAAAAAAAAAAACCTAATACACATATTAAATTTGTACACCTCCTTTTAATCCTCACAACCAATAAACACGAATTTCAGTTTCAAATTAAATAATCAAATGTTGGACTGTTCCAATTTGCCATTAATAAAAGATAAAGTGATCTAGGATTTTTTGAAATATTCTCCATAGTTCACTAAATAAATTAAGACAAATAATGAAGCTACCTAAAGGTAATATACCCATTCTAAATCAAACTTTATACCTAATATACAAAATGTTTCCCATTCGGAGTCTTGACTGTATAGGCAATGATGCATTTGCTCAACTTTTGTCTTGTTTATTGAATAATAAACCTATGTCATATTTATATAAATGTGCTTCATTACTCAGATATAATAACTTCACCATCTGCTCAAAATATTGCAAAAAATAGACTCTTCTCCCACAACTAATAAAATAATCAAATCTGTTCAATGTTCTATTAAATATATCCCTCTTAAAGGTTATTTTGTACTCAGTTCATCATTTTAAACAATGCTTATTGATCTTTATTTAAATTAGCAAGTGTTTTCCAACTATTTCATTAGCATGTAGATCATGTGGTTCCAACAATGTGGACTTTATTCATATCTTTTGGAGCTGTAAATACTCAGCACATTTGTGGACTTCAATAAAAATAGAATTTTTAATTTGGACCAAAATGACAAAAATATTACAAGATACTTTGCCCTTCTAAACATTCATAAAAATCTGTCACATAAAGACAGATACATCTTAATAATAATTTTATATTAATAAAATTATACATTGGGCAAAACTGGCTTGATTATATGAGACTGTCTTAGATTTCTTTTGAAGAAATCGCTAAAATAAATGTCAGGGTTTTCAAAATCATACTACATAATAGGAATAACATTTCCCCCTCCATAGAAAGTTAAAAAATAAGTCTTGACATTGTCAAATAAACAATCATTTTTATTACTCATGTTTTTAATTTCCTAACATTTATAGTAATATTTCTAATACTCCTTCATTTACTAGGATATAAATCTGTAACTATTGTTTTTTCTGCATCAGTTTTCTCTAAATCATCTTTTCTAACTAAAAAGGGAAATACTTTGTCTATCTCATTTAGAATGCTTTGCGATCTGTATATATTTGTATATAGTTAAATACTGTATACGTTGTATAGCTTGAGTATTATGTTCTTTGTATACCGTCCATTAATTGTGTATTTAATTTAAGATATAACGTTTCTTTCTTTTCTGTGGTGTTGTGACATATATTGTTCATATTATTTGCAATATCATCCAATAAAAGAAACTTGGAAACAAAATACCTCTTACGTCATTCCAATGCTGATTTCAGTGTATACAATGACAGCACTGCACTGAGGATGTCAGATATAATGGGTGCATGCCATAATATCATTAGGATAACCTTAAAACTGTGTCCAGTAAAGCAGAGTAATTTATGCTGAAATAACACAAACAACAACATCCACATAAAAAGTAAGCATTTTGTATGGCTGAGCACTCACTTACTTAAATATTGTAACTTTATGATCATATATGTGGGGGGCATAGAGGCTGTCAACTTTACCTCCTCTTTTAGTCTGTAAAATTTGTGATGTTTTGGTAAGACAGACATTTCAGTTTCAGACATAGCCTTAAAAATGCATGCCAATATAAGGCTTGTAATTATAGTAACTTTCTGAGTATATTAATTCAATATCTGTTCCTGATTTTGGTCCTGTGTCCCTCATTAATTTTTAGCTCTCTCCTTGATTTTTAAGATAACACATCTCATCTGTTTCACTTAAATGTTTGTATAGTACATTATTATAAAGTTTCCTTCGTATCTCTGACAGATGATCACAAATTTGTTATTTTAGTTTCCTAAGAACAGATGTTAAAGATATAAATTAAATTCATAGTACTGATATCTCAAACTCTTAAATCATTAGTTACATCTTGCTCCCTGTAACACAATTTCTGCTTTAAATTCATAGATCTCTTATAGCTAAAATACACTTTATCACTTACATGTTTATTTAGCTGCCCAGTATCACTTAAAATGTGTCAATGTCTGTAAATAATTTCATTAACTATGTTTGTGTGTGTATTAAATTAATTTAAGGAAGAATAAAATATATGCTTTGTCTACTCTACACAATACAAGTAAACCAGTTCTTTCCAAAAGGAAACAATTTAGTGAAAAACTGTTAATGAAAAGAAGATGAGATTTACTTTGTGATATAATACAGATATGAAGGAAACTTGATAATAATGTACTATACAAACGTTCCACAACACATCCAAATATTGGTGAGAGAACTGAAACGTTAGCTTTGATGACATCTAATATTTATTTTATTTATTTATTTACATTTTGTTGTCCGGGAGTGTCCGACTAGATGTAGGTCCATTTTCAGTGGAGGCCCGGGGAGAAAAGCTCCACAGTTAAAATAAACAGACAGTAGTTACATTGGATTTACATAGGGATTAACAATTTGATTAACATAGCAATTAATTACAAACATAGTTACAGATGAAGAACATAGTACATCAGTAGACAACTAGAATCTTTATCTGCGAAGTACATAACAGACATTAACAATTGTTACAATAAGAAGTTCCTGCTGTGTAATAAGTACTAGGCTTATGAGCATCTGAGCTTGCTATAATCAAGGTAGTTAGTGGGGTGGAAAGAAAAGTAGTGGTTGGATGGGGTGGGTGATATTAGAGTGGGAGTTGCAAGGGCATAGCCAGCATGTTTTTAGGTGCGCTTTTAGTAAAGTTTTGAAGTGGGTGCATGATAGTATGGAGGTAATTGTGGGTGGGAGGGAGTTCCATAATTTGGCTATGGCGCAAGAGAATAGTGCTTCACCAGCAGAGTTATTGGCTTTAGTGATCTGTAAGTGATTTTTGTTGCTGGATCTTAGTGGTCTGGTGGTGTGATAGGGTTGGAGTAGATTCTGGAGGGATGGGACATTTAGTGGATGGTTTACGAGTTTGTGGGTGAATGAGAGTTGATACCATTGAAGGAGGTGAGGGAGTTCAAGCCATCCCAGTTAAGCAAGTGAGAGACAGTGGTGACTACGGTAGGATGCCGCTGTGGCGAATTTGGCAATTTTGTTGTAGCAGGTCTCTAGCTTGTTTAGATTGCATTACCTTGGGTTGGTATATATTGGAGAGGCATAAAGTAGGGTGGAGATAAGGTGGGAATTTGCTACTGAAATCTTTGCTGCTTTGGTGAGAAGTTGCTTATTTCTGTATAATGTTCCAGTTTTTTGTAGACTTTTTTTATGGTCATGGATATGTGAATGTCAAATTTTAGTTTATTGTCTATTTCCACTCCTAGCAATTTGGGTTTTTCTGTTGGGTGTATAGTTGTGTTGTCTTTTGCTGTGATGTTAAAGTGAGAGCTGTTTTGAGTATGTTTGGTGGGTTGGAAGATGAGTAGTTTAGCTTTGTTTGGGTTGAGTATTAATTGGGCATCGGATAACCAAGTTTCAACAGAGGAAAAGGCTTCCTGTGTGACTTTTTGCAGTTTGGATAGGGACTGGGCTGAGCAGATGATGATTGAGTCATCTGCGTATTTTATGAGTGTGCCATGTTTGGTGGCAAAGGCTAGATTATTGGTGAAAACAGAGAAGAGTAGGGGTCCAAGGATGGATCCTTGGGGAACCCCTCTGGAGACAGGTAGTTGGGGAGATATGTCATTCTGCCATAAAACAGATTGTTGGCGGTCAGACAGGTAACTCTGAAACCAGTTGGTGACTGAGAGAAGGATAGGTTATTGAGGACAGAGATGAGTTGTTTGTGTGGGACCATGTCAAATGCTTTCGATAGGTCTAGGAAAGTAGCAGAGGAGAGATAACCATTGTTTTTATGCTGAAGGATAGTGTTAGTAAAGGAGAGTAAGGCAGTGGTGGTGCTATGGTTTGGTCGGAAACCATGCTGAGTATTGGAAAGGAGGTTGTTACTAAGGAGGTAGTCTGAGACCTGAGAGTGTATGCATCTCTGTAGTATTTTGGAGAGTGGAGAGAGAATAGCTATGGGGCAGTAACTGGTTAGTTCTGTGGAGGGGAATTATATGTGATACGTTCCACAGTGTGGGAACGTAACTTTCTGACAGAGACCGGTTAATCAAGATGGATACTGGGTAGGCCAGAGCATCAGCTGCAATTTGTAGGTATTCACTTGGGAGGTTGTCTGCTGCTAATTTGGTGGGCTTAAGTTTAGTTAAGAGTTTTTTTTATTTTGGATGTAGGTACAAGAGAAAAAGAGAAGGTAGTGGGGATATTACTAGTTGAAGGTGTGGGTTGGAAGGGAGGGGGGGTTGTGTTGTTTAGCTAGTGATAGTATGGTTTGTGTGAAGTGTGTGTTGAATGAGGTAGGTAGCAATATTTTTGGAGGAGTGAGGGATGTTAGAAGGAGGGGTACTGACTTTACCTGGGTGGAGGATGGAGTTTATGGAGGACCAGAATTGTTTGGGGCTGTGTTGGGAGGAGTCTATGGCAGACTGGTAGTATTGGAATTTGTCCTGTTTTATTAGCTTTTTGACTCTGTTGTGTAGTTCTAGGAATTTATGTGTAGTTGATGGGGTTTTGGTTTTGCGCCAGTGCTCCCAGGCTTTATCCCTGTTTTTCATTTCTGACTTAGTGGTTTTCTGTAGCCATGGGGAGGGTTGTGCTTTGGTTCTGGAAAGTCTTATGGGGTCATGGTAATTAAGGATGCTCAGGAAGGTAGTATTAAAAAATTCAACTGCGTCATCAAGACTGAGGTACTTTAGAGGATGCCAGTTACATTCTTTGGGGGATGAGATGAATGTGAGTGGGTTAAAGTTTAGTTTTTTACATATTTGATGGTAGATGACAGGTTTAGCTTGGTATTGGTATTTTTTGAGTAGGAATGTTAGGGAGTGATCACTGAGGCAATCTGATAAGCAGCCTATTATATATGACTGGGGGCTCTTGCTAACTAGTTTCCAATCCAGGGTAGTGTGCTTGCTGGAGTTTTTATTTATCCTGGTTGGTGACTGGACTAGTTGGGTGAAGCCATGAAGGTTTACATGATGGGTTGGATGGTTGCCAGAACAGGATTGCCAGTCAATATTGAAATCACCTAAAATTATAGTTTCTTGGGGAGATGGTGGGTAGACCAGCTGAGGAGGTTTTCTAGTGGAGGGATGTTTTGGCCAGGTGGGAAGTAGCATCCAATTATGTTGATGGTTTTGTTTTGGTTTATTTTGAGATTGGTATGTATTATTTCTTCATTGCCTATTTGTGGAGTTGATGATTTTAAGATCTGGATGTTTAGATGCTGTTTAAATATTATAGCTACACCTCCTCCTTTCTTGTTTGGCCGGTCTACTCTTATTATGCCGTAACCAGTAGGGAGTATTTGCTCACTGGTAATGTGAGGTTTTAGCCAGGTTTCTGTCAGGATGACTATATCTGGGGAGTACAAGTCTATGGTGGCATGGAGTTCATGGGCTTTGATGGATATACTTCTAATATTTAGGCTTAGTAAAAGGAAGTCACTTGGCTGTGATATGGGATAAGTTGTGGTTTCTAGTCTGATTATGAGGATTGGGGTTGGAGATGGTAGGGCCAGGGTTGAGGTGGATGTCTCCACTTAAGGCTAGTTTTGCTATGCATAAGGTTATTAGTTTTCTCAGTTTTTGAATGTGTTTGTTTATTAGGGAAACTTTATGATTGTGCTCTGTGGGTAATAGGTATGGTGGGGGGTTACTATGTTAAGTTGTAGGGATGCTTTATGTTTGAGTAATATAGTTGGTAGAATATGCGGGGGGATGCATAGGGATGGTTCGTGAGTTGGTGGGAGGGGAGCTGAATGAGGGTGAGACATGAGTGGTGGTGTGAGTAGTAGTACAGTGGTAGTGATTGAGTGGGGGAATGATGGAGCTTTGGTAGGATGTAAGATATGCAAGGAGAGTGCATGCAGTGAGCTTAGATAAGGTATGCTTGTACATGTTAGCTGAGGAGGAGTGATAGTAGTGGGAAGATGGAGGAGGTAGTGTTGGGTTAGCGCTGTGGTTGGCTATTGGAAAGATGGGAGGGGTTTGTGAGTGTAATAAAGGTAAGACCACTGGGGGTAGGAGGGAATAGGGGGCAGGGTGGGAAGCGAAGCGGGTAGAGACCCTGTTAGTTGCTCTTATGAGGAGGCTGGAAATAATGAGGTAACAGAGTAAACTGATAAACATATGATAGTGTCAAAGGGTGGTTGTAGTTTTAAAAATGGTGCCTGCCACAGGTAATATTTATTAACTTTGGGATTGGCTTAAGGTAATAAACAGGGAATGGGGAGGGAAGAACAAGGGTGTGAGCAGGCAGTTCTAATGAGCCAAAGCAAAGACAAGTTTGTGTTTAAGAAACAATCAGAATTGACCAAGGACTGCTCTGAAACTGTAAGTCATTTCTTAACCATTTCTCAGGTGGAAAAACAGGATAACCTTGTACCAGTAGGCTACTGTGGTCTCAGTTTAAATTAACAAACACACAGTATTTATCAGTTATGGATACTATTTGCTAACAGAAGGGAATAAGAGAGAAAATGAAAGATGAGTGTGTGTGTGTGTGTGTGTGTGTGTGTGTGTGTGTGTGTGTGTGTGTGTGTGTGTGTGTGTGTGTGTGGGAGGGGGCTGCTTACAAGGCAAAGCAGAGTGCTCTCCAGGGGAAAATGAATATTGGCTCACGGGTAGACACATACTCAAAGTTAACTTTAGCTGTTTGCAGACAGTTCAGACTTGGACTGCATTTTTCTTATAAGAATGATAAAGGTGGTACCGCAGTTGAATACTTAACAGTGGTGTTAGGTCTAGAAAAGAAGAGTACAGAGAGGAGGAAGGACTTTTGAGATGGTAAAGATATATTATAAAGATTACAAAAAACAAACTGAGCAAATAGCTACTGCATACAGGAAAATATGTCTTGAATCAACTACTAGTATATGCAGATACTGAGCCAAGTGGAAAAACATCAGTTAGAAGGAACCTCATCAGACAGTTATGCAGTCACAGATAAAAATATAGCGAGCAGCACTCTGTCCTGGGTCTCTAATATGATTCTGTCCACCAGTAACAGCAGAATTATATAGAAATAATTAAGACACCAGTATGAGCTGTCTACACACAACACATTTACATGCATAACATTAGTGAACAAGGTGCAGCTATGCAAATAGACCATACATACTATTATACTAAAAACAACTTGGTGCAGACAAAATGCTAGCATGCCATAGTAACTTCCAATAATAAAGCATAACTCATATTAGATGTCTAACATAATTCAACATAAATAAGCATATACAGTTGTGAAACACTTACTGGAGAGACACTGAGCTCCTCATGGGGCCTGTAGCAGAGTGGATTGTAGTTTATATGTTACATAGTTAATATGTTTATATGTTTATATGTTACATAAAAAGTCATTTTTCCTTTTGTGGATATTGTGGCTATTGTAATGATGCAGCTCCATTCCCTATAATTTTTGGTATTACCTGCTAGTAGTGAGTTTATGTATCAGATTTCATGTTGGCAAAGTTGACAAGCTATCTATTTGAGAAGATATCTATCAATTAATGGTGTTATAATAGGCTAGCCATTCTCTTTTTTTTGTTCCCTCCCTACCATTGCATTATTACCACTATTATATATGTCTCATGGTGAAATATGACAATATTTTTACAAAATATGATAGTGGTATTCTGTGCCACACCGTACATATTGGCACACAACCTGCAGTCCTGCCTTTATTTGTCACTGCTGGCCATAACATTTGATATTCAAAAATATAAAATTTAAAGAGATGTGAGAAGTGGTACCCCAACCCCATGTGCAAAATGGGAAAAAGGGGTTGAGGATGGATGGATGGTGAGAGGTGGTACTGCCAGCTATAACAAGACCATGTTTGTACTGTGCAACACTGTTGAAGAACCATACCAAGTAGCATATATATATATATATATATATATATATATATATATATATATATATATATATATATATATATATATATATATATGAGACTCAAGTCTAAACAGCACCAAATGTTTAAAGACATGCTCGCTTAGGCTACTCATTTTTCATAAAATAATAAACAATTCTTTGGAAGTTCATTGTTCTATTAAATGCAAATGCACTTCACTTTAAGCATCATTGCACTGAAGATACATTTCTTTAATTCATTATAATATGTGATTGTCTTCAGTTCAGATCTGTTACAGCAGCATTCATGAGACATTGCACTTTCAGCATTTATGGATCAGACATGACTAAACACTTACTAGCAGCACATTTTACTGTACCTCTGGTCTGCATTTCCAGTTTGTATTACAGTTATGAACATTCTAAATGTAAAAAACAATGGAAACAAAACTTACAGATCATGATATATTTAAGGCCTCATCTTTAGGTAACTGACCAGGCACATGCAACATCTGTAACTTCAACAGAGGATCCTCACAAAAATAATTCAGGGAGTAAACACAATGTCCTATACAGATCACCTCAAAGCCTCATCTACATACTTTTTTTTACTACAGACTGCTGAGAGGTGATCTGTGCCTGGCACAGAAAGCATCCTTGATCCTGCTCAAATGGACCTTTTGCATACCTGCAGCATGCATAGTATCAGATCTATGAGATCTCAAGGACCTGAACTTTGCTTACAACATAAATAGGGCATGTTGGAGGGACAGGCATGTGTCTTAGAGGCTACCTCTTCTCTGGAACAGGCTTCCTATCCATATGAAGCAGACTTCTTCCCTAACACAATTCAAGTATAACTTGGATCTGTCGATGGGGTATTGGAAAGTCACCCCTGGTCTGACACCTATATCCCTAATGCAGAGGGTCAGCCTGTAAATGCTTGACCACCTAAGACATAGTTTACATTTATTCCTTAGAAAAATCTTGAGCCTCTAAACTTGTGAGATACATTTGGGTTACATGACTAGGTTTAAGAACGCTCCTGTGGTTTTCACCTAGTCTACACCTATGGACCAATGAACCTGTAATACATTTAGCAAAAGAATTAGGCTGTGTAAATATACTCTGCAAGACTACATATTATTGTGATAAATACACCCAACTACTCCCAAATCAGGTGAACTGATCAATAATACATAAATACTACAACAAATGCATATCCACCCTGTATATGTAAGAATCATTTTAGAATGGATAATCAAGTAGAGAAATGTTGATATTTTCTTGAGTTAACTGTTGAGTCTCAGTATATCACAGTTGTGAGTCCATGGATAGGATTCATATCTTTTTTTAACTATCTGAGATGCCAGACTTGCTGGTATTCCAAGATGGTATGATAACGGAGTATCTTTAGAGCAATTGCATTGGGAATAAAACATGATAAAATAAGGTGATCATATGATGTTTTCCTCCTGCAGGTGCATTGTACCTTACAGTTTGCCTGAGGTGTACTAATGTCCAGTCATGTAGCACCTTTGGAGTACCTCATTCCTGCTTTGCTCCAACTTACTTAGCTTGAAACAAATAGTTTAATGGAGCTGTAGAAGTTGCTGAACTTTTTTTTTCTAAGTCTTAAAAGAAAACATACAGAGAATGTTATTCAAACATGTAACAAATATAGAGATTTTGAGAAATAACTTTGCATAACCATTATAGGACACCTCTAGGTATTTACTGAATAACTGAAATGTTTAAAGGGGGACTAAATCAAATGATCTGTATGCTGTGAATGATATCAGTATTGTGGGTTATACTCATATGGAACTTGCTTGGATTACATAAGTTCATACCGAATATGATAATTCAAGTTTGCATTTTATTGCTCACGTCCCAGAGAACATAACCACTGACGTTGTAGCTAATTGTCAGTTGTCCAATGTGAGGACACCTTGGAGAAAGAACAAGACAGGTGTTAGGTTACATATCAGTGATCAGAGTTGTGGGTGCACCTTCCACAAACAATGAAACAGGTGTATTATTACCTGTCAGTGAGCACTCTTTTTCAGAGGTAAAGCACTCTTACAGTGAGATTAATAAGGTCAGTGTGCATGCTGCAAGTTAAATCTGTGTTTCAGTACAGAAGAGTTCAACAGTTTAGGTATGCTAACCCACTTTTATCATGCTGAATAGGAGTACATTTTATGACTATTGTTGAGTATATAAGTGTGTGTTACATTATATAAGAGTTAATATTTAAGAAATGAAAATTGCAGCAGCAAATACAGAGGCAGATTCATCTTTCGTGATGGAATTCTTGTTAGTTTCATGCTACAGCATGGAGGGATATGAGTTTATTATGTCTTTCAACTTCTATGCATTAACAATCATAACACTACCCTCTAAAAATCATACTGGAGGGTCAGAAAGTGAACCATCCTCATATTTTTCAAAGTAGAAGATCAGCAGGTACTACATTCTATAGCATTAATGATAATAAATATTTGTATTAGGTTAGTTCACTTAGTTAATTATTTATGAAACTTTAAAAGGTCCAGATTTACAAAGAAAATCAGCAAATAATGGAGAAAAAGGTCAAGCCTGAGAATCAAAACTTATAGCACTGTACGTAAATCATAGGGTTGAGTTGAGAGATATGTAAATAAGACTGCATTCACAGAACTCTTTACTGATTCTTTTTTAAGATGTTTTTAATTTTTCATTTAAAACATTTATAATGCATGTATACACAGAAAGGAAGAAATTCAAAATCACATAATGTTGTACAGTGTAGGAATACATCGAATCATCAGGGTAATCTTATACAATTAACACATTAAAAGTCTTAGTATTTCAATTGTAACATTTTAAGGCTATCCCAACTGTTAAAAATCTTAATATGATTTTTATATCTTATTCTGATACTTCTTTTTCAGTTTGGTATAGCGCTGCTGTTAAATTCAAAAATTCTTTGAATGTAGAACAGAATTTGATTTCCAATTTTTTGTAATAACTTTTCTAGCTACTGGCAGGAGACTCCAGAAATGTTTTTTGTTGCTTGACAATAACAGATAAAGGAAGTGGAGCATTCATTAGTATTATTGATCTAGTTAAAGAACAATTATTACACCATACCCCTTAAAAGCATAATTATCTGTTCCCAATATACATTTTATTTTTCACAATCCATAAACATGTTAAGATAGTTTTCCCTGTTAATATTAAGTTACGTGTACTTTAAAGTAGTAAGTGATCTTCCTTACACCCCTTCAGGGATATTCCAAAACTATAGTAAAAATTATACAGTTATATTATTATATTTTTATTATTACATTTATTCATTCCATTATTAATTGGAATATTATTTGGATTTCTATGACATTAGCCATTGATTTAAATTATTTTTTCTCCTCTCTCTTTTTTTTGGAAAAAAAAATGGATAAAAATAATGATAATTACATTTTTATTTTGGTTATCTAAATATTATTTATCTATTTTTTTTAAGTTGCAGTCTGAAATGATTAAATGTCTTCTTTAATTTTAAGTACATATACCTATTAAATTTATAATATTATTTATTTTATATCAAATTATATATGATTAAAATTTATCCCCAATGTACTATGTAAATGATTATTTATTAAACTTTATTATTAATATGATACATGTACAGTGGTGCAGCATTATTGTGTTGCCTCACTCACATCTTTCTTTTCTTTCTTAACTCTAATGGAGTATCTTTGTGTTTGATGTTTGTCCCCTGGTAAGTGGCCCCGGCGGTGACATGCAGGTAAGACATGCAGGTAGGTGGGATGCTTTATTGAAATTTTGGGTTGGGGGCTGGCAGCTGCACGTAAAAAATCACTGCCAATCATGAACAGACCGGAGTTCCGCTGTGGTGACCCCTAACCGAGGCCGAAAGACGTTACTATCTTCCATATTAATTTATTTGTATGTAAGAGTAATGCATTCCTCCAACATTATCTTATCTTAACACATTTTTTTTTTTTTAATTATTCTTACTAAAACTAAAACACACAAAAAACAAACAACAAACAAAACACTATAACTGTATATACTGTATATAAAAAACACAAAACACCATGGACCATGGAAGCTCCTAGTTTAGTTTGCCGATCGAATAGAAAAACTACTACACTATCTCTCTACTTACTAATACTGAAAAAAATCATCAAAACCAAGCCAAAAGCTACTGTGACTTAGAAGTAATTAATATAACGTAGATATTTAATTTCTTGTGCATATGCATATTATTCATAAGATGTTTACTCTTTTTATTAATTATAGTATTACAAGCGATCTTGTTTATATATATATACAATAATTATTGCCTGTTTAATTTGAATGCGTGTGTTCAGCTATAGTGAATTGCTGTTCTGATCTAAGCTTCACATCCTGATGTTAGAATTTGATTACTGCATGTAAAATTGACAACTCACAGCACACAGTAGCTGCTAATTTCCTCTGTAAGTTTGTCATTCTTCTTAATTCTTTTAAACTGCTCTAATCAGTAACAAATGAGTATTTTACTTCTTTCCATTAATATGTACAGCTAGAGTTAATAACACTGCAGCATAAGCTATCAACTTTCAAGAAAATGTAAGCAAATTATATGTCAGTGGTACCTCAATATAAAACGTTACTATAGTTTTTATTTTGCCAGTGCTTCACTTCTAAGAAAAGAAAAAAACAAATATTACTTTCAATATATTTCTCCCATGTATAGTTGAAAAAAAAGAAATAAAAAGAAAGTTTGTTTCTGTTTTCAGAGATATCAGTAATTAACTTTGACCTAGATTTTCTACAGAACAACTCAAGGTGGGAAGCAAGGCAAGCAAGTATCCAGTATTATAACACAACTGGAACATTCTTTTGTTCTAAGCCTTTTTAACTTTTAATTATTTCATAAACAACCGCTGAAAGGAATGTGTTACACAGGAACAAAGAAAACAAAATTACTGGCACATTAACACCTCTAATTAGCATATTACTTAGATATGATATTCAGTTAACCCAGCAATACACATCATATACAAAGTTAAAAAAAAAATAAAATTCTTAACTTATATAGTCATAGTGTTACCAATTCTATTGCTTATAATTTAATGACATTCTCTTGCAGGAAAAAAAATAACATTTATAAATACATTTATAACTTTAGTTAAATTAAATATTTAAATATTCTATTGTAAATACTGTAAAACAGTAAAACTAACCATTTGTATTTCTTATCATGAAAAATGTTTTAGCTGAAAATATAAATACATGCTTACTTATCTTGTGAAGATTAAAGTCCAAATAAAAGCCTTTTACTTAAAGGGTAAATCTATTGTTTCAGAAAATAAAAGTCATGTAATCAAAGAATAAAACTCACTTGCTTTTATGCTTTTTAATTTTAGAAGCAGTTTCCAGGAATTCAGCTCAGTCTGTCTCTTGAATGATATGCTGTTCCAATCCATTTCTTAAATATTATTAAGGATACTACTTTTGTTGACAAACGTGGATGCCTCCTCCAGTGTGTCAAATATTTTAGTTCCTTCAGATAGAAATAATTTGATCTTTGCGGGAAACACCAAAGTGGATTTACTATTGTTCTTTTTAAGTTCCCCGATCAATGGTAATCAGGAATTTGTTTTACTTGTTACTTTTTGGAATAATCATTGTTAAATCTGACTAGATGTCCCATTTTAATACAAGTGTCTTGTGTCTTTTTTAACACAATAATTCTGGTTATCTAACCTCAAAAGAACAATGTATGTTAGACAAACTCTAAGCTATAATTTGTCCTAATGACTTTGCTAGCATGTTGTTAATGTACAGTATAATGAACTGTAGTATTCTGCATTTGCTAGAGCATGGTAGTTTATGATAGTATGGAAATTGCTTTTTTCTTTTTCATTTTTTTTTGTTCATCTTAAACTCTATTTTGTAACTATCTGTCATTGTAACTCTGTTGGAGCTTTTTTCCCCGGGCCTCTGCTGAAAATGGACATGTATCCAGTCGGACTATCCCGGTCAACAAATGTAAAATAAATAAAAATAAAATAAAATTTAATAGGTGGACTGGACCATGCTGTTTTTAATATTTGATCTTTTTTCTAAATCAGATATAAAATTAAATATAATTGAATGTGGTGGTGATGTTTCCTTCTTCTAAGGTGCTCTCTGGGATCTATGTGCCCTTTCAATTCCAAAAGATAAAGTTTCAGGCAAAGTTAAAGTTTTATGTAGCCAGCTTGTTAAGATGTTTATTATATTGTCTTCCTCATACTTTCAGGTATAGCATACACTTTAATGTTATTTCAGTCCAGCCTTTTTTCTAAATCACCAAAATTATCTATGAGCCAGTTATTTTATTTTAAAAGAAATTCAGTCTGAAACTCAAAATCAGTTACTCGTCCTTCATTATCTTTTAAAGCTTCTCCTATACTGCTGATTTATGCACTTTGTTGTTTCATAAGAATTTCTAAACAGCCCATCTTTCTGGTCTCTTCTTTGAAACTTTCTAATTTGGTATCCAGTTTGTTTATTTTAAGTAATACTTCCTCCATACTAGATATTAGTGACTGGAAGTCTTTTTTAACACAAGAATCCTGAGTACTATTTCTTGAGTGGCTCATGTTGAAGTCTCTTCTCTCTCTTAACCAAGCAGGTAAAATTCTGACAGGAAAGTTACAGCTTTTGAAGAACTTGAATCTATAAATCTTTTCTCTGACTATTAGTGAATAAAATTAGCTAACAAGTATCTCAGATGTTTATTTGTTTGATTATATTTTATGTCACAGAAAAGTTTTCAGTCACAGAGCTTTCACCAGTCGCTGCTGTCAGTTAGCCACTTGGCTACACCCCTTTCAGTGATTGTTTTGATATGAGATAATATAATGGTGAAAGACCAGTCAGATATTAGAGATTTGTTTTCTGATGTAATAATATATAATATCAAATGACTAGATTGCAGGAGAAGGTAGCAGTGAGGAATGAAATTGGAGAAAAGTTGCACATGCTAGCAAAGACCCCATTGCTTAGACCGTGCAATATGTTTTTTTATATATATTTCCCCTAACAGAGGATCTAATTAGATATAAACAGTGTGGTGTTTGCTAATATTTCCAGTTATAAGTGTTAAAATTATGTTTGTAACAGTTTTTGTTTAGCTCATTGTTATTTACTTAGTGGTTGTGGTAGTATTTGTTCACAGGCACCTTTTTCTGTACTCAGTAAATCAACTGTAACCTATACCATGTTTTACTTAATAGTCAAGGAAATATTAACAGAACATACTTAGTCTTTGCTGATGAGCAGCATATCCAGCAGGTTGTAAATGGTATTGGACAACAGTGTGTTTCTCATTGGCAAATCATCATTTGTCAGTTTAGGGCCCAAATGTAGAGGGACATGTAGATGAGACAGAACCAGTAAAAAGTAAGTGCACTGCTCATACGGAAATGACTTTTCCTGCTGAGAACTTGTTTTCAGATATTTATTAGCAAAAGAACAAACAGGAAATTCCCAACTATATTTGTAGGCATAGTACACATCCCTTAAACGGGACCTGCACAATGTTGTAAATGTGCAGCCAGGAAACTATTTTGATTTATAACAGAGTAACAGACAGTTATGCTAAATGAATCATGTTATTGTTCTGTGCCAAAGCTCCACCACTTTCACAGTGTATCACAGCATGATCAGTAATATATACTTTGCTACCTAATATTTCCTCTTCTATGAAGTGCACAGCTGTTGTTCCTCTTATGTTTGTTTGCTTCATCTCTGTTTAACCAGCATATGCTTTAGTTTTATACTTTTTACTTTTTCCTTGTACTTGCACATTCATGTCTTTTTGCATATCCTACAATATGGAGAGGATGCTGAAAACACTGCGCTGATTACTATTGCTTTGAAAATATCATCCACTTTCTTCTGTTATGTGACAGGCATTTTCAAATACTACGTATTGGCATGGTCATCTTTAAACAACACACTTATGGATAGTGGACTGCTAAAGTCAATAGAACCTTTCCAGATATTGATTTTTTTAATTACTCTACAGACAGCAGCATAGACCCCTCCCTCTAAAAAAAGATCACCCCGTCTATGGTCTTTGGCATAATTCCATAATTTTCTGTCAGTGAGATGACTCTATGTGAAGTCCATACAAAAAGCTCTGTGTTCTACCCTTTGTTATCATCAGTAGTAAATCTGGGGGAGGACATCATCAGACTAACATTATTATACATCATTGGTGGTCTTTCATGGCAGATCTCAAACTCTTCATTTAACAGCAAAAAAAAAAAACAACAATAAAAAACCTTAAAAGATTGTTTCTTAGTTAATTGGTTTAAATTTAAATTTTTTATTGGTTGTGTGCATCACATGTTAGGTGTGGCAACAGTATTTAAATGTATTTTTGAATGTATTAAGCAGTTCTGAAGAAGTCTTGTGAGTGAGATGAAAGCGCTTGACTGCTGATACTTTACCAATAAAAAGTGTTCCTTTCAGGTGTCAGTTCCTCATTCCTTGGTTCATAGTTATGAATAATCCACTCCCTATTGAAATGTTGGTAGTCAGAATGCCAAGTATCAAAAAGTGTGTGTGGGGGGGATGCAGAAAACCTGAAGAAAAGCAAATCTCGAAAATCGCTCTTGTCCTTAAAACTTATTTTTGTGGGGGTGGGAGTCAAGACCCCCGCACCTTCCAAACTTATATATACCAACTCCAAGAGTGCCATACCATGGAGAAAAGAGAATATTCAGACTAATGGCATCTTAGACTTAGTATACAGAAGTCTGTTCTTTCAGCCATTCAGTCTCCATATTACATTTCAAATGGTTAATGAATAAATCAGATATGTAGTTTAACTGATATGAAGTTACTCCAACTAAAAACATCAAAAACTGTGGGCAGTTGCCATTCATAATAGTGTTACTGGCAAAGCAACAAAACACAAAGCAAGCCCCCCTGTACCTCCCCAAATGGGGCGAAAAACCCCATGCCCCAAGAACTATAAATCTGAGATGAGAAAAACTCAGCTAACAGGGAGAACTGAAAAAAATGCTAGACTCACCGTATTGCCCTTCTCTGAGTCTAGCTTCCATGCCAGGACATCAGCAATCTTTTAGGTTCAATATTCTGGGCATCAGTCAGCTATCTGTTGACAGGCTGTAAGTGTCCCCATGGGTTGCCCTGTTCCACTGGGAGGGCAGGGTATGATTTACAAATGAGTCAACATCAATTACCATGACAGCAGATCAGGATACTTCTTATTTTATGCTAAATGAGGGGCTCTTGTTCAGGTTCAGCTCCCTCTGATTGGAGCTATGTTATATTACTGTACAGACACACCCCACTGAGTTTGGTTTTCATGCTGGATTTCTATGTTCAGTTCACTGCTGACAGTTGCTCCAAAGTATTTTGAGTTTGAGTAAGCATGCAAATACAACAAATAACGCAAACATTACAATACAGTTATTTTTACAAGTATATGAATGCAGCAAAGAGTGAAATATATGCATCTTTAACAAACATTAGATCATGAACATTTATACAGTTATAAACTGGACATCAGACTGAGAATATAAGCATCACTAATGCACAGTGACAACGTAAATAGAGCAGCTTTCCATAGTACAGATGAACAATATGTTAACATTAGCAGGAAGGGGTGCCCTCATGGGGATATTAGCTTCTACAAAGTTTAATGTGGAAAGAGACAATAGAAACAAGAATTCCCACAGCTTGCAGTAGTGCACACCACACTTATGCAATTATATATTCGTGTAATTGAGTCATAATATTATTTAAATGTTCAGCCTTTTCACTATGCATGGGACAGAGGTAGAAAACTGTATATGGTCTGTGCCTTAACATTAAAATTATTATGTACATAGTGTGTGCTGTTGTTCAGCATTATTCTGCACACATTATGATTCCAGAACCACTTGACATCTATGTGACTATCTTGTTACTTGTAAGTCCAGCTCAGTGGCATATAGGGATAAAGTCCTATGTCCCAGAGAAGCTATGTTTGAACAGTAGCTCAGGATATGGAACAACTTAGCATGGAAGGATAAATATGAGCAGCTGATGCAGGCTCACCACCTTAGTCAGGGGAAGGTGGTTTGGATTCCAGCTGGCCTTATTGCCATCATGCAAATAAAGGCTTTCATGGCACCAAAATGGCCAGGACCAGGGATATTATGATCTCAGCAATACACTTTGGTGAGATTTGCCCTCATTAACATGTGCATGGAAGTACGCAGGAAAGTGCAGGGTGTAGAATACCATGTAGTGATGTGGTTACTCATGGTAGCCACCAGTAAAGAGATTAAGGCCTTACTTAGAGACTTCCTCATTGCTGGGATATAGATGCGGTTTTATGTCTGGAACTCATTGGTAAGATGAGGGAGGAAAGAGGCTCACGAATGGTATGGGGCTCATTGGTGGTTGGCAAGTAAGGAGGGGACAAAAGAATGTAAGGGAATAGCTAGTCAAATAACCAGCTATGTTGATATGTTTTTGTTAAACTCAAACAGATGGTCCCCAAGTGTGTGAGACTGACATTCTCCAAGTAGGGGAATATTCCTTTTACCTGGAGAATGTGTGATCTTGGAGTTAGTATATATAACTAGCAGGGGGTATGGGGCTGCAAGGGGTCTTGCCACCCCCCGATACAAACAGTTGCATTTGGTTTACTCTTCTCTAGGGTAATCCCCAGAACATGCACAGAAAGTTAAGTGTTTCAGTGTAATAGGGTTGCTAGTTTGGTTGCCCTACAGTTACAAAAGCATCATGCTTCTACCTGTAAAGGTCAATAATCTGAGCAAACAGAATATGTGGGACTATAACCATATTCCGAATTACATCTGTGCAATGATACAGTACAAGTTCAGCAGGCATCTGATGGGACAGCAAGAGAGCTGTGATAAAACTTAGAAAAGGAAAGTAAAGGAATATGTTTCATGCCAGTTTGCAGCAAACACAAAGTGCATCTTGACCTAAGCAGGACAGAGCAGTAAAGATGCACGGAATGCTCAGGTTAGAGTAACTCTAGTGACATGCGAAGAGCAGTCAGCACTGTATCACATGCAGACAAAGAAGGTAATGACTCAGAATAAGACAGTGTCAAAGGCACCCCCACACTTTCTGTAAAATATGATGGAAGAACTGGAGAGACTGCATTGGAGTTGTACTGAATCAGTGCACTGTTATCACAGAAGTCAGAGTTGAAGGAGATATTGTGGCGTACTTGTAATGCTAAGTGTACATTCTGTTGAGAAGTGGCCCACTGCTGCCCCATTTCTCTGAATACACATAACCTGCTGTAAGATGATGCAACCTCAAAATTGGATTAAGTAAGGGGATGGACGGGCTGAAGTATTTTCAATCAGGTATGTGTGTAAAGGCTTGTTTCCCACTTTATCTAGGGCTGAAAATTTTTACTTTTTGTACACTGAAGTGTGACGAATAACTGTCAGTCTCACAAGTCTTGGTGAAATGAACAACATTCACTTTTACTTGGTGAGAGGATTAGGATCAGGAAAAGATGCTGTATTCAAAAAACAATATAATGGTTTAAAAGATTGTCATCAAATCTTTGGACTACTGAAAAATAATGAAAAGGTGAAATGTTCTTTCATGCTTACTTCTGACTATGTGTATGTCTGTATACATGTGGCTGGCATGTATAAGTCAAAGCAGTTCCACTCCAGAATGTGACCTTTTGACTTCTGTCTGGATCACAGAGATGTAGTTCTCTGTTGTCCATTTATTCTGTATTAAGTTTTCCAAGTCAAACAGGTGTTTACTTTTTCAATGAGACTATCTGATTATTAGAATGTAAAGCCATAAAATGACATTGAACTTGTTTTTCAGAGTATGTAGTCAGCATTTATGCCCTACATTTCTTAAGCAGTTAAGCTCTCTGGACCCAAGTGCCCATTTTTATGAGTGACCTTGGAGCACTGCCTTATCAAGTGACTTGTTCAGAGGTGCACAGTAGGCAAATGGCGATAGAAGGACTCTAGCCCTTTACCTTTAGTTATAGGAAGCAGCTTCTTAATACTTGACAGTCTTAAATCTATGCACTAACTCTCAGATTTCATTCAGCTTTCGTAGCATTTTTGTGAGATTTGTTCACTAATGAGCGACTGTATGAATGTATACATTTCAAGTTGGCATTTCAATGAACAGCCATTGTGTGGATTGAACAGCAAAGTAAAAGAAGCAAGACTCAGTTTATTTACTGAACTGACTGTTTTCCTTTTAATCAAGGCTGTACAGCATTTTAATTGGAATATTTAAGTTTAATGAGTATGGAGTATAGTCCTTAGCATTGCTAAGGGCTGTTATCCTATCAGTGAAACTTATAGTTGAAGTTGTTCTCATACATCTGAAATTCTTAAAGTCCTACTGATGCAATTTATTAGACTGAATGTTTTGAGCTGTAAACCATCTATGTTTTAATTCCATTTACTAGTGAGCATCACAAAGAAATTCAAAAACTGAGCATATTTTCTTTAAAATTAAAGGAGTGTGTTAAATGCTTAGCATTTTCTGGCTTTTTGTATTGCATTTGCACAACCATCTTACAGTTCACTGAAATTCAATAGTCCCAGGAATGAGAAAAAAAAAATAATATAAAATAGTGAAAGCATATTGTATCTGTACTTTTTTTAACAGTGATGAAGTTAAATCTGACAGTGATATTATTTGTCTGAGAGAGAAAAATGATGGGAAAAAAAGCTCATAATTGCTGCAGTGGTCGCAGTTTCTCTGTTTTGCTATTAGATGACAACTATCATACATCTTTATCCCTCTTACCTCAGGATTTGACTGGAGTCTGCATTTTAAATGGGAACAGCTCCCTGCACAACAAAAGGCAGAAAGAGATGACCCCACAGAGCCAATTAAGTAAGTACTTTGTCACGAAAGTCATTTATTAAATATTCTTGCTGTATTGGCCTTTCCAGAGAGTAAGATGAAGGATTTTCTAAAATATTGTTTCTTATTATTTCAGTTCCTAAAACAATGTCAAGAATACAATGGTTTGCAGAAGAGTTTCCAAATATGTCTTTCTTTAAGCCACCTTCTTGTGAATCACACATGCACTGACATTCCTACATCTTTTACCACTTTTAGCACACCATTCACAAGACAAGCATCTGGAAAACCAGCAATTCACCTGCCGAAAACTGCACTTGTAACAGCTTGTGAAATTAATGTAAAACAGATGCAAACATTTAAAGCACTCCACAATGCTAAAGAGGTATCCTGACATCTCTGCCTCCTGAGAAGATGTAACACAACTCTAGAAAAGATTTTTCTTAGTAAACCCTTTCTTTCACAGAGTCCATGTGATTCACTCACTGACATTGAAAAGGGACAAAAATACATTATTTTGTAAAGTACTAGTTTAGATATTAACTTCTTATTCCATGACTGTGCCAACAGACAAAAGTGCATCACTTCAGCCCACAACTGACATTTTTCTTTCCGTTTACATCACTTATTTGTCTGTGTCTCAAGTTACAAGTCCATGAAGGTTTAACCTGATGAAGCCAGACACTGAAACCTTCAGTTCAAGGAGATCACTCCCATACATATATTTACTAACTGCAGGGTCACACAACTGTGGGGAAAAGAGAAAATGTAAAAAATAAATAAATAAATAAATAAATAAATAAAAATCACTGTTAGCACACACACACGCACACACACACACACACACACACACACATCAAAATGTCAATGACTGTTAATAAAAAAGAGAAATTAAGAAATTTAGCATCTGGGAGTTGAAGCAATTCATTTGGAATGTCATTGATTTTGCACTGAACATGCGGTCGGGAAAACTACACCATATCAAACAAGTCACTAGAAAAGAAATTCTAATGCAACTCAGGAAAAGTGGAACAGATGGCTTCAGTATGTCAGAAATAGTGTACCTGGTTATTTGAAAACTGCTGTATTATTTCATGATTCGATTCATAGACTCATATATGTTATTATTAGACTGTTGATATAAGTGGATCATGTGTAATGACTAGATATTTCCATGAGAATTTGCTGGCCGGAGCACTCAAGGGCTCTGATAGTCCAGTTTGCTGACTCCAAATAACAGTAGTTATGGTGGATGTTGAATATGCATGTAGGGCAGTAACTTGGGGATGATAAAGTGATTGTGTGTTTGTACCTCCTCAGTCTCGCTGTTTATACATTGATTCTTTACATCAGGCTTAGAGTATAATAACTTAAAAAAAGACCTGGGTCATCCCACAAAACAAAAATGGTGATAATAATGGATTTGCTTCATAAGCTTCATAAGCATCCTGTCATAGTCATAGTAGTACACAAGTAATGACTGAACCGGTCTAATAGCTCAACAGGTGCCACATTTGTCTTTATTACAGAAGGTGTAGTTTAATTAGTTTTCCAGTACAGACATTGTAGTGCACCATAAAGGGGGGTGCTGTCCTTCTGAGTGTGCCATCCTTTGAGTGAGACATTAAACCGAGGACCCATCTGCCTGATTTACTGGTAATTCAAGTGGATGTAAAAGATCCCACAGTATTTATTGAAAAGAGTGGAGGAAGTTTCCCTGGTGCCGAAGCTTCCCCTAGTCAGTATAATACTAGCTCAGGTCTCGTCTGAAAAGGGGCCATTGGTCTAGTGGGACTAACTTGGTCAACAAAATGTAAATAAATGAAATACTGACTGATAAATAAGGCTCACATGGAATGATATTGTGAAGACTCTACTTACTGTGACAGCTTATTTTCTTCATAAGAAATGAGACAGCAGTGGATGAGATGATATCACATATAGACATTTCCAGGCTTTTTTCTATGCACCAGCTGTATTCAGTATGTGACAGTCTATGAGTCATGCTCAGAGTTTTAGCACACCTTACCTTTTCCACATACTCTTATCAACAACATGCCAGGGATTACAGGGTGATATTCAAGGACTGATTTGTCTTGTATGTTGATTATCTCTGTTAACAAACAGACAGACAAACTGATGAACAGAGAAACAAATAATTTAGGGAATTAGTGAGTCTGATATCAACACATAGGCCAGTCACTGTACTCTTCCAAACAGTTTCATGTAGAAACTAGAAGGTCTAAAAGCCATTACAGAAGACAGGGCTCAGGTAATATTAACTTCCTTTATAGAATCAACTAAAATATCACACTCAGCATGGGATGTCAATAACCTAGTTTAAACCAATATTAAAAGACAGTTTTAGTTCTCATACTAGGTTCCCAAATACTGCAGCCTAATGTACTCGTTTTAAAGATGTTTTGCATTCTTGGATAAAACCATGCCTCTATATATTTTCTATCATACCTAAGTTACTTTGTTTTATGAATAGCTTTGTGAACTTTTGTATACTTTTTCTATAGCTGTTTTAATTGTTGAGTCCATTGTTTTGGGCTGGGAGATCTTGTTTGAGCCTATTGTCATCTTCCCATGAAGACTTACTGGCCATTTCATAAAGGAAACCATGGGGTGTATATGTTAACCATCTTTTATTCACAGACAGCCCTACCGTAGTATTTTATGACAAAGATATGAATCTTTGTGGGCTGTCTCTGCAGCCATGCAAATGCTCATGAGACATTCCTGGGGAGAGACATATGCTCTTCCCCAGAACTGCCTATAGTAAGGCATTTACACAGCCAAGCAATTGCGTAAACTAAGACTGTCATTCCTGTGTAAATGAACATGGCCAAAAGATAGTGTTCGCCCTTCACAGTTGAGGTAAGTGATGGAAAATGTAGCAGACAGGTGGTGATAGGGGACGCATGCTTGTGTATATGTGTGAGTAAGGGGTTATTAAGGGGATTTGTGTGTGTGTGTGTGTGTGTGTGTGTGTGTGTGTGTGTGTGTGTGTGTGTGTGTGTGTGTGAATAGGTGAGTGTTTCTGTGAGTGTTATCTTTTGATCTTTTGGGGGATTGTGTGTGTGTGTGTGTGTGTGTGTGTGTGTGTGTGTGTGTGTGTGTGTGTGTGTGTGTGTATGCGTGAATAGGTGAGTGTGTCTGTCAGTGTGATCTTTTGATCTTTTGGGGGATTGTGTGTGTGTGTGTGTGTGTGTGTGTGTATGTGTGAATAGGTGAGTATGTCTGTCAGTGTGATCATAGGTGGCTGTCATAACTCCACACACTGTCCTAGATATATGAGCAAGTCCTTCAGCATGGGGTTGGTGGGGGACTAGCCACCATTGCTAACAATATACATCATGCTTTAATGGCACTTAAAAGTAGTGGGTCAGGGGGATCATTAACCATAGGGGATAACTGCTGCATGTCATAAATGACATTTAAATGTAACATTAGTCAGGGAGGACATGGGACAAAAGGGATTACTCTTGCATATCATGCCTGAAAGACACTTAGAAAGAAAAGTAAGGACATGAGTTGTGGGGTGGGAAACAGTCAACACTAAGGATACTATAAATGGCATACCTCTAGATAAAGTCAGAAATACTGAGGGGACAAAGATCAGCAATCAAGGACTGATTCTAATTATTTATCTTACATACTTCAAAAGTCAGTATAATAACATGTTTTGCATTAGCATGCATTTACTGAAGAAGATGAAGTCTGAAACTCAAATTCGTGTGCTTGCTTGTGTGTGTGTGTGTGTGTGTGTGTGTGTGTGTGTGTGTGTGTGTGTGTGTGTGTGTGTGTGTGTGTGTGTGTGTAGCCATGCAGCATAGATGTGTGTCTGATGTATTTCATGATATAAGCCTGAGTTATTCTTTACTCAGGGGTGCATGTGTCAGGTAGTTCTGCTCACTTTAATGTTGTGAGGGAGACACAACATTGGCTGGTTGGTCTGTTCCTTAAAATGGTTGTATATCTCTGCTCTTCAAAGAACACCTCACCTAGGAGGTATTGGAATTTCATGACAAAGTGATTTGACTATCAGCACTTTGACACTGTTATTTAACTGGCTTTGAGGTTAACATTTTGGAAGAGGCTTTTGATAAGCAAATCCTGACCAAGTGTATTGCCAATTACATTTTTTAACCATCATGTGTCAAAGCATCTGTTGGAAAATGTTGTTTGTGTCCATTTTCACAGCAATATGTCTGTTTCCATTACTTACTTCAGTATTTTCTCCACTGTAGACATTTGTGTTTTGGCCACTTTCTCTTCACTTCATACCTTCACCAACCATCATTGTTCGCACAGAGATTTCAGGGTGTGGGTCCCCACAGTATATTTGGTGCTTCAGGACATTACCTCCTCAGCCTTCAGTGCTTGGCTATCTTCGACACTCATCACAAAAGCTAGGTTCCCCCATGCCTACGAACATGGAACACAGCAGGCATACTTTCTATGAGACTCACAATGCTTGCCTGATATTCTGTTATTTGACCCCTGCCCCATCCTTATCTCCTAGGAGTACCCCTCTTGGATGGTGAGGAAAGAGCTGCCTTGTCCCCCTATGCCCAAGTTAGACTGTCATCAGCAGCAACTGCAAACAGCCTAGGCAATGGGATATCCATATATGGTGGTATCCAACAAGGGCATGACAAAGGTGTCTTGTAAGTGTTGAGAGACCCAAAGACTCAGCCTGTAATTTATCACTATCAGTAGTCAGAGACAAGCTGAAAAACATTGGCTGCTGCTTCTTCAGCATCATGGACTGTAACTGCACCAGGATCATCAAATTATGAACCGCTTAACAAACATTTTGAAAACTTTGTGTTATACCTGTGCACCTGCTGGACAAACAACAGTTTCATTCTGTGCCCTTTCTGTATCTTGCTGCCTTCACCACACAAGGCAGTTATGTATTCAAGATTACTGGTGCCTTCTAAACCCTTCAGTGCTCTAGATCTATGAACTTGCGATTGATTCTTGTTTGTTTGACAGATAGACATCCATGTTGTTAGAGAACCTTACCAGCAGCAAGACCTACATCAGTTGCAGCTACATCCCTATTGTGCTGTCCTCCCAGCCATGCTGAGGCCACATCATTCCCAGCCATAGTTTGAAATTGTACAGACTCTATCTCCAGTGTTACATTAGCATGCTAGGAATCAGATGATGAGCAAATACACTGTGGACTAGGTCCAGCCAAGAAGCTCCGCAACATCACTGGAAACTTTGGTCCCCACAACAGCAACAGAAATTGGTGTAGATGAGTCATTGGCATTATTATGCAGAGCATGTATATTCCTTAGCACCTGAGAATTAGTCACAATGCAGGTCTGCATCCCAGCAGATATTTTCTGTACCCCCCTGCCTCCCAGTCTTCAGATGTACTGAACTATGTGACTGCACCAGACTCAGCCATGTTGGTTACAAGAGTGGCTTCATCAGTTTTCACTCAGGCCTGCAACTGCAGGGTCTTTGCCTCTCATATACTTGGAGCTCTCCACGTCCTGTTGTGCAGCATCAACAGCAGACATAGAGTCTTTACAACAAAATCCTTACTCAGATATGCATTGAGCTGCCCCTTCAACAAATGAAAACACACAAAAGATATGCCGCAGAAAATATATATCTGATGGAGCAGTTTGCTGTTGCCTGGATGCATTGGGCTGTACATTCTTTTCCCATCCAGCTGCAGGTTACAGAATAGAGGCAGTACGAGTGTGGAAAACAAAACTATAGAATTTTTCATGGTCTGCATTACAAAAAATAATATGAATGAAAAGCTACCCTGTTTTCAGGGTGTACTTATAACCGTATCACCAGCTGTCACAGTAACAAAAACCTCATGGACTAGGGTTAATACTTTGTCATCTACAGTAAGTTCCTTAACTAGTGGTGGTTCTCTCCCACTCTCTAGAAGAAAACTGATGTCCTAGGATTTCCTGTCAGTCCTGTCATTCATGTCATTTACACATTACCTATATTTGATACTCAGGCCATCATGTCTTCTGCGTTATTAACATTGGTAATAACTTCAGTCTGTCTCCATTGTCTCAGCCCCTGATTTATAACTCAGCTTATAAGAAGGGCACTATTTATACATGGGCCAATCAACAGTTCTTTGATCTCCTACTTTGTGAAGTTATCTTTCCTCTTTCACCTACTCATTGCATGAAATGGAACTGAAGGTGAGACACACCATGCATCCAACAAATGGACAACATGGAAAAAAGTAATGTTTTCCAAGAGAAATATATTGCTTAACGAAATGTTAGTAGTACAATCCTGTCTGCAATGAATTTCTTAATAAAAAAATCAACTTTATAGTATAACACAGTTTATCAAACATTTTTAAACTCTGCAAACAGTATATTCATCCTCCAAAATTACTAGACTGCATTATACAATAAATTAAAAAAAATGTATGTAAAAATGAATTATTTATTGATTCCACCAAAGTTCTGTAGAAATACAACACATCTTTCTGTAGAACACCAAACTAGTACATGAAATTATAGTATACTTACCCATTGCAACAGTGGACCAGGATAGTATGCTAATAATATTTAAATAGTCCCCAGATTTAATATTCCTCCGTGCAGAACTAGCTTAGTCCTGCACAGAGGCGGCCATTTAGGAGCAGGACGGCAGCGAGCCATGCATATTAATGAGACGCACTGCCTGAGCACCTAATCTTACACGGAGTGTGTAAGAGTGCAGGGGGCATGTCTGAGAGCAGAGCTGCCAGAATATACACACCCCCGCAATGAAGAACAGCAGAAAGGCCCAAGAAATGAGCGAGACCGGTGACCGCATATCCCCACCAACATTCCCCCTGGTGTACAACAGCAAGTAAACACAAATAAAATGAACAAACCTGTATTTTTTTTTAAATCCGATTAAAGCTAATTGTAGGTGCATGGGTATGCCCATTACTTAGCTATGGTTAATGCAGTTTAAATGGCTGAAGAGGATAACAAGGAAGATATATGCAAATGAAGCAGCATAGCCATAGTGTAGTGGGCAGAGCATTTACTTAACGAATAAGCATTCATGGTACGAATCCCACTGCAGCACATTCCATTTTCCATGGCAAAGCACATTATGACCAATATTTTTGTTGCATAACCCACTAAATAACATATATTTATGAAGTGGAGTACTGCAGTAAATGCACATGTGAGGTGTCAGTGTCATAATGAATAAAGCACCAGTAAGTTTAAGCACCAATAAGCAGTAGTAAGCATATTTAAGCACTAGTAAGTGGGTGTAAGCCCTTTTGTGCGGGGGTAAGCAATGCACACACAGGTTAAGCAATTCTAAAGCTAACTCTGTGTAAGCATATGTAACCGGAGGTTAGCATTACTTAACCTCGCACAAACCCATGCAAACCAGCTTACAAATGCTCAAAAGTGCCTTAATCACTCTGTAGCCAGTGGCTCTTGTTCTGCCCAGGAACAAAATAAACAGCTTCTACAAGGCTCAAACCCAGGACCCTGCACACCAGAGAGAAAGCGATTTATCACTAAGCCACATCAGCTATATATAACCCTGATGCATTCACAAACATATCATCCAGCCCAGTCATTCAACCGTACAGAAAATGTATTCCAACATGTAGATGTATGTATGTGTGCAAATATATTAATATCTAAACAGATACAACATATCTATATATGTATATATATATATATATATATATACATATAAATAAATACATATATATATATATATATATATATATATATATATATATATATATATATATATATATATATATATATATATATATATATATATATATATCTATATATATATATATATATTAGAAATATATATATCTATATCTATATATATATATATATATATATATATGAACATATATACATGCAAATGCCTACATCTATAGATATATATGTCTACATCTATATGTCGAAATATATACAGCAAGTTATATATATTTAAGCAGATATATATATAGCTATGCATGTATATATGGACATAGTTATATTTATGTAAAAAGATATATATCTATATAGGTATATATGGACATGCATCTGTAGATAACAATGGGAAAATAACAAACACATATATGTCCACATGCACCGTTAATGGGGTTGAGAGGCCCCAAACAGTATATGTCTTGTACAAATAGGTATACCCCCACACAGCCAAACATGTCCACCCTGCAATACACTACCAAGTGTTGCAGATCCCATAACCAGGACCTGACAAGACATGCGCACAAAATGTTAACAGTACTCCATCCCACCTGTATGATGTTAGGCTGGTATCGGTAACATATCATGCAGTACAGTCTGGCTACCATAGGTACTGTACAATGTGGAAGCGATCAACATCCCTAGGATACATATACACAGACACATATATGCAGATACAGATATACATAAATATATATATATATATATATATATATATATATATATATATATATAGGTTTACTATTAAAATTTCGAAACAAACTCCGTCGACTGTACTATTGTCGAACACGGAAGTTCGAAAACGGTAATATCGATGACAAAAAACCAACCTAGGAACGGGTTTTAGCATGGGTTGAGATAGGTGTTCAGTGTTATTCTGAACTACATACATCTCCAAAGACCTCAGTTGACACAATGGGATGTAACTGTTACATAACAAGGCATAACTGGCACCATCACAAGCACACTGACAGACAGAACAGTCTGTATGGCAGGAAGCAGTAGGCCTGTATTAACCCAATTTAAGTACATAATTTAAATATTGGTGAATTCAGATACCATAAGGCAGCTCACTCCTGATACCCCCACATGTTGTAACAACCTAGGTTATTTATGGTGCATCCCCCCTAGACTCAATAATATAGGGCCATATACCACTGTTACATACACTGGTCTCTGGAGTGCATAAGGGCACACATGTATTGTGTAGGTAATGCCCACACATATATGGCCCCAGCCCCACCGTATGTGTGGGGGATACAATAGCAGTGGACTGATGGCAGGTATGGCAGCATGATATACTCACAGCCTACTACAGAACAACCACTGACAGCATGTCATATGTGCAAAGCTTGGTATGTAAGTGGAGGACAGAGGCTGGAACACAGGCCCATATGTGGAAAACTGTTGTCATACACTAAGCAAGTTGCTGGTGTTACAGGGATGTCTGCAACATACCCTTAGTCAGGGATATGAGGTTAGAAACATAAATGAATGTAGCCATGTACTGATCGCACTCAACACACACACTGCCAGTGAAATATTTCACACAGGACCTGTGTGGTGGACAGACAAAACATGATAACCACACCTCTATCCATCAAGAGGATAGGCCCATGGTTGAGAGCTTTGCAGATAGACTGCATTCCAAGGTAAACTAGTATGTACACACAAACTGTATAACACCAGTACTATACAAAGCATAACACAACTCTAATGACACTCTGTCTGTAGTTTTGGAACCTCCTTCAAATATGTAGCTGGCCTGAGTGTGCAGATTCTCCTGTAAGAGGTATTGCTATTTGCTGTCTGTAACATTGATGCCCACACACAGGGAGGATGTCCATCACACAGGAAAGGTAAAGGGACCACGCCCACATGATGTAGGGATGTATAGTAGGTGGTTGCCATGACAGTGGTAACTGGAAGCACTATGTCGCAAGCTGCATGCAGTTAGACAATGTGGATATTAACAGCCATGTAGATGGGTATAACACATAAGTACTGGTATACATTTGCCCCCATAGGTTATGCATTCACACACCCCTGTCTGTCTTGCCACATAATAACCACTGGTACAGAGGTGCCATGGCCACATACTACTCACTAGATATTGACATACATCTGTACAGCATCCCACTGCTCTGTCTGACATACATGACTATTATGGTGGCCCGGCAGCAGTACATCTGGCAAGTATCTGGACATTACATCTCACTGGGTAAGTACATTAAGCTGCTAGGCATGTAACAAAGCACTGTGCAGGGTACAGGCATACTGGCTCAACACTGACCTACATTTCCTATGGGGGAGTAAACATGTACCTGCATATATAGCAGGCTCTACAGGCATGCCACAGCACAGGGTTACATACACCTGTGTGACAGTGCTTAACCACAACCAATATGAACACAGCCACAGCCACATATGGTAAGCCAGCATAGTATTATAATATATGGACTATCTGTTCAACACCAACCTCATATGTACCACTCACACACTAACCCTACATATACTGTGCCGCTACACAGTGTGGTCCGATGCCTGTCTGTGGTATGGGACATGTGCATGTATGGTCCTACAAATATGTAAGCTGATGGGGTAACATGCAGTGGAGCAGCATGTAACATCAGATAGAACAGGACCAAGAACAATGACATCCACCACAGTCTGTACAGAGGCCAAGGTACATATTAATAATACACACACTGTCGACAATCACCATAAGTACACAGACCTCAGTACTGTACACACAACCACACAATGTCCAGGTTATGTCAGCAAATATAACCCCTACTATACATATCATGTGTAGCAGTCTGATATCTCACTGGCTTGTTATCAGATATGATGTCACTAATTATGGTGCACAGCACATATGCACCCCTTACTACATGACATATGTACAAAGGTTGACAGAGTTGTGGCTGGAGGCACATACACAGGGCCAATATTGACATGTTGCTGCGATAACCTCATACATTTACTGTTGTAACAGGGTTTGTTGCAACATATGTCCTATGAGGGATATGAAGTCAGTAACTCTCACGGCTGTCACCATCTGCAGACTGCAGTCCTCACACTACCTTCTGCAGTTCACAGAGAGGTGCTCTGTGGGTAACACATGAAACAAAAGGCACCACACACTGCCCAGTCTGCAGATGACCCTACAGATGGGGTTCCCTCATAAACATAGCACTGACATGGCAGGTATTAAAACATGTCGGGCAGCCATATCCACGCACTCCCTGTTAAACCAGCGTTACTCCAAATGCAATATAGCAGCACTTACAGTCTGTAGTCAGGTCAGGCACATCCCCCTCCTGTGTGCTGGCCTGTTTCCACAGTGTATGTTGTTAGAGGTAAATCCCCAATCCATCTGAGATGCAGTTTGCCAAACAACAGATCGGGTTCCTGCTTACTGTTAATGAAAGTCCCAACACCAACAAGATGTTCCTAGATATTGGAGTGTGTTTCCATGCAATTGGCTATGGGAATGTTACCACAGCTGTTCCACATGCAATCAGCTAGAGGAGGGCTGCAATTTGTGCAGAGGCCATCAGCTGATCATGAGCATCACTTAAAATACACATGCTGCTCCCTAAACAAAAGTGTAAGTATCCACATCCACCAGAGAGGGAGTGAGAGAGCCAGACAGAGGCAAAGAAATATCAGGGAGGGGTGGGAGAGTAAAACCTAAGCATGTTTGTGTCACACACCTACCAGTACAGGATATCAAACCCCTGATGTCTATGTAGTGCTATCAGATGTCCATGCAGTTATTGGATGCGCCACATAGGTTACATGTTGAGGAGCCCTCAGAATGTATATGTGATGGTGAGTGACATATGCAACAGGGATATGGTAGCTACGCAGTTGGTGTAGTACACGTGCCTGTCTGCATGAACAGGTGTCAGCATCAACACAGCCACACTCTCACAGGAATGTACACACATTGACACACTTGGCAGGGCCAGGAATACAACTCATCACTAGTGGGATTGCCACAACACAGTACTGTGCAGGTATCACATGCACCACAGGGGCCATACGGAGGTTATATGGGCAAAGGGTATATGGAAATGTTTGACATCAGACAGCATGCTTCAGTATGCTAATGGGAGTTATAGTGAGTATGAATGTGGTCATACGCATCATACAACACATATACAGAGATGGGTGTCAGTACTGACATGCATAGGTGCATTGCTTCACAGGTGTGTAGTGGTCGACGGTGCCAGATGGCTATACAAGGCTAGGTGATGGGTATACCTTGGCATCAGGCCACATGACAATGGTCTGCATTGTGGCTCAGGGGTGTAATGTTGGGATTTGCCCACACAGGTAGGTATTGTATTCACCATCCAGTCAACTTGGTGACTGTTGCGTGTGGCCAATGCTGTGCATTGCTTGCCATGTATGTGTTCCTTAGTCCATGACATGGACGGTGTCTGGGATGTGCACACCTCCCACATGCATGTACAGTGACATGTGGAACTGTACCTGGGGTATCTGGCCCATGTTGTGTACCCAGATTGTTATCATCAGATGTGCCAGTCCTGGCCTCATGTGGTGGGAACTGTTAATGGACAGCAGGTTGACCCTGCATTTACATTGATAGCATGATACTGGTATTCCCTGTTGTCAGTGGCATCTGTCCATACAGGGCTTGTGTTTCAGGCATGGTATGCCCTTTGTGGGTCACATTTGCTGGCACCACAGGTGTTGCAGGTGTCCAGTGGAGAACAGGGGGCAGGTGCACTGTCAGCATGTACGTACCTATTGGACTGAAGGACAGGGTGCCATGCCCTCTGTAGCCTACTGAATCCCACCATAGTTACTATTAATAGGGAATATGCAGAGTACTAGTAACATAGCTGGTGTTACCTAGGCAAGTGTGTGTGTGTGTGTGTGTGTGTGTGTGTGTGTGTGTGTGTGTGTGTGTGTGTGTGTGTGTGTATGAGACATGGGTTGAGAGTGTTCCCTGGGTAATACAAGGGTTGCTAACATAGTTCACCTGGCATTGATGTCACATGTAGGGGTATGGATTTGCACCCCAGTCTCTTGGCTATTTCACATCTGTTATCCCTGTATGGTGGACATTGTGATATATACTAGGGCCACCATGTAAGAAGTTTGCAAAACCCGCTCCAGTTGTTAGATACTCACAACCACCTCTACACAGGATATGGATGACAAACACAAACACACACACACACACACACACACACACACACACACACACCCCTGTCATGTTGGGGATTAGAGTGCCTATATTACACTACAACAGTATGCAATTATAGGACGCGCCACTGAGATTACTGGAGTACTCCTTCCCCAAAGGTGTATTTCACAGTGAATGATATCAGCAGCATTGCCAAAGTAGGGCATTTGAATTGTACTGAGTGTGAGTAGCCTAAAATGTATTGCGCCTTACACAGACATAGACACACACACAAAACATCCACAACTGCCATGTTTGGGAATATAAACCCTACTAGAGTTCTATATCCCACTACAGCATGATGCTGTTATAGAATGCACCACGGGGATTGCTGGAGTGCCCCTTCCCCAAAGGTGTATTTCACAGTGAATAACATCAGCAGGATTGCCAAAGTAGGGCATTTGAATTTTAGTGAGTGTGACTAGCCTAAAAAGCATTACTCTCTACACAGGCAGAGAGACACACAAATACACAGTTGCCATGTCTGAGATTTGAAGTCCTACCTACCTAGTTTATCACACTACAGCAGTTCACAGTTATAGAATGCACCATAGAAATGACTGGGCTACACCTTTCCCAAAGGTGTATTTCAAGGTGAATGGCATCAGCAGCCTTGCCAAAGTACAGCATTTGAATTGTAGGGAGTGTGACTAGCCTAAAAAGCATTGCTCTTTATACAGACAGAGAAAAACACACACACACTCACACACACACACACACACACACACACACACACACACACACACACACACACACACACACACACAGTTGCCATATCTGGGATTAGAACTCCTACCTAACTAGTTTATCAAACTACAGCAGTTTGCAGTTATAGGATGCGCCACAGGGATTAATGGGCTGTACCTTTTCCAAAGGTGTATTTCAAAGTGCATGACATCAGCAGCCTTGCCAAAGTAGGGCATTTGAATTGTAGGGAGTGTGACTAGCCTAAAAAGGATTGTTCTCTACACAGACGGAGACAGACACACACACACAGTTGCCATGTCTGAGATTAGAACTCCTACCTAACTAGTGTAGCACACTACAACAGTATGCAGTTACAGGACATGCCACAGAGATTACTAGGTTACAACTTTCCCAAATGTGTATTGCAGAGTGGATGACTTCAGCAGGCATGTCATAGTAGGGCTATGAGGAGGGTAGTGTGTGTGCATGGGCCATAACCCATTCATCTAGAGATTGACACACCACTTGTGGGCACACACAGGATTATATTCCACAGGTACATGTATATATCTGTGAAATGACTACTTCCCTGTACAGTCATGTTGCACAGCTAGCACTTGCACCACATAGTCTGTAATGCTGACAGATACCTGTGGATAGTATATACAGTGAGTGCCATCTGAACCTCATGTGGTTGTAGCCATTTGGCTGTGTGCTGGGTGGGACAGGCCTCATAATAGATATCTCCTTGTCACGGTCACTCTACTCCACACATCTATGTATGTCTACTTATGGCTTATTATAGTGTGTTGTCCTTGGATATATGCCTGTATTGCTATCCACTGTATGTGCAAAGCATGAGTGGTGCATACTGAGGAGTGTCTGCTCTAACATCTGCAACTGCCAGATATGTCTGGTCCACTGTTGTTTGCAGACATGGGCTTCATTTATTTAAGTGTGTGAGCATGCCCAGTATGGCCTTCTGTATTGCATGTGTGGATTGATTCCAGGTAGTTTGTACTGCAGTGCAGACCTTTGTGTTGTACACCTACAGGTAGCAAACTGTTTCTGCAGGGTATCCGTCAGTCATTTGGCAACATGGGGAAAAAGTGTGCATGGGATAGTGTGTACTGTAGGTGATTTTGTCTGTGCTGCTTCAGCTACATGGTACTGCTGTTAGCAGAGATATTTCGACATGTGTACTGTTATACACTGTGATGTTTTCTGTCCTCATGTACTGTCAGGTGGACATTCCTGCTCACAGTGATGTCTTGGGGGACAAAGGTGACTGCAGCTGTGTGGTATTGTGGGCAGACATCTACATATTCATGGTAGGTTATGACATCCAGGTGGCGGAGCTGCAGACACTTGCAGCTGGGTCTGTGTATCTGGTTCAGCACCTTGGTACAGTCCTGACAGAGGATCCCATACTTGTCCATCCATCAATATTTCAGTATGGCCTTATATTGCTATGGCAATACCTCACAGCTGCACAAATTCACACAGGTTACCCAGAGGCACGGGCCATGAGTCAGAACATTACCCCTATTGTGGTGTATGGGCAGGTATGTAGCCACCCATTTATGTGTTTACAGCCAGGGATGGTGTGTGCACACAGCTTTTTGTCAGACCTTGCATATTCCATGCTGCCCACGCTCCCACCCCCCCTTGTTATTCTATCCTCTTCCTTACATTATGCATATACCTTCTCTGATACTATCCCTATGCTTATCTCCCCATCACAGCTCTGTGTTGGTGTTGGTCCACAGTTCATGCAGTGGGACATGGTGGACATGTTACTGTGATTTATCCACATGGCCTTTCATGTGGCTTATGTGGAGTGTGTTGTGTTGTTATTTGGGTGTCCATAACATAACATGAATTTGCAGTTCAAGTGAGACACAGGCCCTTGGCAGAGGCCTGTGGGCCATTTGATGTTGATGTGGGCCAGATGTGGCAGGCCGTTGCATTCTGTCAGTCCTACAGTCTCAGACTGCCATACAGTATATTCCCCTGAGGTGACAGGGTAGGCATGCTAGGTGTGCATGCCAATACCTTCTATCAGTCTTGGTCAGGTGGTGTGGATGCTTTCAGGGTGCTACCTACAGCTAGCGACACACCTGCATGGGACACCATCACTGCGTGCTGCAGTCTATCACTATTGCCTTACACAGCTAGGGTCATATTGTACCCATTCCCCACAGCAGGGGTACAACCAGAGAGGTACCTGTGGGTGGTGTTTGCATGAGCTGGGTGCATGTGTGCTATGGACACTACTTGCATCTGACACACAGATATACATTGGCATTCCAGTTATGCTTCAGCTGCTTCCTGATACATCAGTCCTACCTCCTTTGTGATCTGCGAGTGTTTGGGAAGACAACACCGGTATCTCCTACTACAGGACCTGATAATGTGATGCATACCTGAATGTAATATTCTAAGGGTGTGTCCATTTCACAGTGACACAATATATACTGTATGTGTGGGGTACTTTCCCTGTGTACTGCTTGTATATCTAGCCCAACAGCCATGCCATGTCAGTCTTTCAGATGATGACACATATTACAACCATACATTTATGATGGCTTACTGCTAGCCTGTGTTATACTGGTGGGTATTGTATTTGGTACTGTTGTTGTGAGGACTTGTCCCTGTCATCATCAGTAGTGGGCAATGGCCACCAGGTCTTAACCTAAACATGCGTACGTACCAACCACTCTCACACAATATGAAACACACACTGACCTAACACACACATACCTGCATATTGTGTAGATGCTACAGTCTATCCTGCTACCTTGGCCACCTCTGTGCTCCACTGGTATTATACCTACACATACATGTTACTACATTTCTACATAGGGTTGTGGTGGGCACACCTGACTGTTATGACATGTGTACATCGGATTGGGTGGGGGCACACCAGACCATTACTAGATTTCAAGATAGGCTTGGGGGGCACACCGGACTGTTAGTACATTTCTAAGTAGGGTTGGGGGGAGCACACCTGACTGTTTCTACATTCCTACACCGAATTGTGGGAGGGGGACACACCTGACTGTTACTACATTTCTACGCTGGTTTGGGGGAAGAGGCACACCTGACTGTGTCTACATGTCTACATAGGAGTGGGGGGCACACCTGACTGTTACTTGATTTCTACACAGGATTGTGGGGGACACACCTGACTGTTTCTACATTTCTACACATGATTGGGGGGGGGGGGCGACACACCTGTTTATACATTTCTACATAGGATGGGGGGCACACCTGGTACTTGTACACATTTGCTATGACTGTACTAGTATGTCAGGTACTCCATTTAATTCTGTATTTTAACCTATCATGATGACTAGAGGCATAGCAATGTACTACAGGTCTTAGCTTTAGTTGACCTACATATTAGTGTCAGACTTCCTACCCTGCTCAACCAACATCCCACTGCCTGACCTGCTGTAGTCTGTGTGTAGGCCTGGGGGGTGGTTACCCATAGGCATCATTCAGAGGCCATAGCACAGTCTCTGTTTGTGTTTGACTACACATGTCCTGCTGGCTGAGACTGTTATTGGGTATGTGAACCTCCTTGACTGGCATGTGTGAATCATATGGGACACATGTGGCCCAGCAGATTTCCCACAGTGGGTTTTGTCACCCTGTGTAGCACTGGCTACTGTGGTGACTCCAATATCTGTTACAGATGTCATGGTGCCACTATGGGTGTCTACTATCTGCTGGCATACCATTCAGCCACACAATTCCCTTGCATGTTCACATCCATACCATAGATACAGGTAACAACACATTCTACTCCATATGACAATTGGTGGCTGATTGACTTACCTTGTGGGTATTCCAGTATTGAGGGTGGTGCTGCAGGGCTGCCTATATTGGATGCACATAGTACACTCCCTATACATGGTTTAGCACAGGCAGTGTCATGTTTGGCATCCCTTTTACTGTATGTGAGAGTCAAAGTGAGGTGTTATTCCCCGGGTCCCTCCTGTGTCAGTGAATGTGCTATGCATTGCCTCTTTGCCAAGGCCAGGGCATATTGGGCATGCCTCCTTCTGCCTACTAGGGCAGGCTCAGGTTGTTCCTCCTCCGAGTCACTCTGTGCCTGTGCAGGCCTTGGAATTGGTGGGGGGAGGCTGTGTGGGCCTGCTCTGTGCTGTTCCTGCTGCAGCTGTTTAAACAGGCTCATATTGTGTAGCATGGCATATGGGTACATGTAGCTGGTGAGTACTACAAGGCTCCAACGGATGTGCCCAGGCATCGGAACCATGACTTGAGCATCCCAAACACACGGTCTATTATGATTCTGGTCTGTGCGTGTGCCTCATTATGGAGTTGTTGTTCGGGTGTGTGTGCATTTCTGATGGGTGTCATCAGCCACGGCTCCAGTGCATATCCAGCATCCCCCACTAGGTGACCGTGAGGGATGTGGGAATCGTGATAGATTCCAGGGCAGCCAGCACACACATTCATTATTATGCCCTGGGCATCACACATGACCTGGAAGTTGATGGAGGGGAAGCCCTTGTGTTTGATGTAGACCCTACCCTGCTCACCGGGTGGTGCTTTGATGCATATGTGCGTGCAGTCTATAGCACCCACTACCTCAGGGTATTCTGCTATTTGGTGGAACAGGTGTTTATTGCTGGCCAATGGCTCACGGGTGTTGGGGAAATATACATGCTCACTGGCATGTGCTGACATAGCATCCAGGAACTGGTGGAGTACCCTGGATGCTGATGCCTGTGAGATCCCCATCATATCCACAACTGGCCTTTGGAAGGTACCTGTTGCTAGTATTCTTAGGCCTACACATACCTTGGTATCCACTGGAATGGGATCCCTACTGTTAGTTCTGTGTGAGGCGTGGCCAGCACAGCTCAACAATTTGCTGTAGGAGGTCCCTGTCCACCCTATAGCACACCACTAGCTCCAGCTCATGTAGCCCTGGTATGTTACCCTGGGTCTGTACACTCTCCTCTGTCTCCTCACTGTGGGTTGGTTGACATCATTCACATCCTCACTACCCTCAGCTTCTTCCACAAGTTGTATGGTAGCTATTGCAGCCCCTATCATTTTGTTGTTTTCTTTGTTAAAAGTTCCCCACTTGTATACACCGGTGGTGTAGAGTATGGGAAAAAACAGAGGGAAAGGTGTAAAGGTGTTTGCATAGTTTATAGTAGTGTTCTGGGCTGGGTTGGTCTGCTGCTTGTGCAATTAGCTGATTCTGATACATTTCACCTGCCAGCTATGCTAGTTCTCTTAGATTACCTTCCTACTACTGTTCTTCCTTCCCTTTGCCTTCTTGTGTAATCCTGGGGGTGCAGTGCGCAAACAGAGTGCCCAAATGTGCACAGAGCTGCTATTTCCTATTTTAATTTTTTTTTTCTTTTAAAACCCAGTGCACGGCGTGCACACCTGCTTAGGCAATGTAAAGAGTGCTAGGCAGCCTCAGGCATGCCCCCTTGCTTAGCTCTGCTAAGCTAAGAGCAAACCCGAGCCACAGGACACCAATCCACTTACAATATGCCTGACACACACCCATGATGTCAGCTAATTCCTAGGCTAGCACCAAGCTATTCCTACTCTTACACTGTTGGGACCTGACTAGCATGCTGAGGAAAACTGGGATTCACTATCATTACCCTCATTTGCATTGGATTACCTGCGAATGCATAGTTACATGTCTCACACTGAGCCTCCCCCCGTAGCAACCACTACTCACTGGCCATGTTGTCTTTTGGCTGCCATTGACCTTCATAGCAGAATAGTGATTTTAGTTAGAATGCTTATTTTAGGTTTATTTTATTATTTTCCCCCGATCCTGTTTGTGCGCCGCTGCCCTACTCTTAAACAGCCAAGATCGGCTAACAAAAAATAAAATTTGATTGTTTTATTTTTTAAGCTGTTTGCAGTGCCAATGGCCTTATACTTGGCCATTGGCATGCTTCCTGAGTGATATGCAGTCTTTATTTGGAGCTGACACAGCTCTGTTTTGAATTTTGTAGAAATGTACTCGGTTACTAACCGAGTACATTTCTGTAGATTGCACTAGTCCTGGATGGCCGTTTTCAAGCTTTCTGGATCACAAATTCACCTCATTTGCATGGATTTCTCCTGCAAATGGGGAGATTTGCATACAGGGGCTTAGTCCGTGCAGGATTAGTGCAGGAGTGCTCGTGCACATCCTTGAAGGCTGTTCCTGGATTGCACGGCAGACATATTGCCTGCTAGTGCTCCTGCACTAATCCTGCACACCGTGCAAGGCATACAGAATCCGGGGGAATGTTTATTATGCAAGGGTACACAATCATATGTAAACAGTCTCACACTGCTCTTAGTTTTATGAACTGCATTTGTTTTCATTCTGACATTGTTAACTCTCTCTCTTTGTGTGTGTGTGTGTGTGTGTGTGTGTGTGTAAAATATGGTGTATAGTTTTAACACTGTTCTTTGAGAATTGTCAAAAAATGCATTATGTCATAATGTGGCCTGAAACCACAGTCACAGTCACAGTCACTGGTCCTGAGAAGGGAATGTTCATGGATAGTGCAGCATAAATTTCAAGACATAATAATATTTCTGCCCATTCTTGTGTCAACTCCACACATTAATACATTCATATACAGCAGTCTTTATCATTTAAAACATGACAGATCAATTAGCTTGATAACCACATGCACTAATGGGGTAAGAGAAAGTCCATGATATTTATTACTCCCATCTTATAATATAAAGACATATGGCCTTGGCAAACTCCATTGTGTGCCTGAAGATCTAGGACAGATATCTTGGAATGGATACTTCAGGCCCTAATAGACAACAGTGACACCCCTCAGGAAAAGAAGCAGAGTCAGTAAAAATGATTCATCCTTCCCCAGAGACAACCAGAATGTCTTTGGATGGTGATTGAAGTGTTGTTGCTATGACCAACCCCAGCAGTAGTTGAGTGGCAGCATTTCACATGCTTTGGATAAGAACATGTAATTAATGGGCTCTAATAAATTATTTCTCCTGGAGGTCCAAGGGAGAGGTAGGCTAATCATATGAGTCTGCTAGACTAGGACCAGTACTTTAGAATGAGATGTCATCAGTAATTTTTTGAACCACCTTGAAGGACATGCCTTGACAGCCATCTCTGTCCAGTCTATTGAGCATCTCCCTAACACTTTTATATTTTGTATGCTCCATTTTATCGGAGTGTTGTATTATATTCAATAGTCATAGAGTGAGTTGCACAGGTTGTTTAAATAATGGTGTGATTGCTCAATGCCATGTTTGCTGAATGTCAGGTGCAGTTAACATTTGTTCTAGTAACCATAACTTGCCCAGTGCTTGCTGTAAATTCTGATGGTGGCACAGTTGCAAGATGTCAGGTGCAGTTATTGTGCCCTACCTAAAGTGTGCTGTAGATTCTGATGGTACTCTATGGTATGATGCTAGGTGTGGTTACCCCCATGATATTTCCTACCTGTGCCTAAAGTTTGATCTACATTCTAATAGTGACACAATATCATTGTGCCAGGTACAGTTATTGTCTCCTGCTTTTTAAGTTTGCTGTACATTTCTGATGGTAGCTTTGATGCGGACCCATACCCATACATCTGAGAGTGTATGTATATACAGTAATGCAACGTTGTATGTGGAAAGTCATAACTCTACACACACAAGCGTGCTTGCATAAGCACTCCTAATAAATGTCATACATGTCTGCATGTCTGCATAAAATTTAGTGCTTTGAGAAAACTGTTACAATGTTAAAGACTATATATATATATATATATATATATATATATATATATATGAGATATTGCATTGCTAGTGATATTGATACCCTTGTCTGATGTTGTTGGCATATTATTGGTAACAGTGGCAAACATTTGCTTGTGATTCATACCACTGCTCCATACTGGAAAGTGGGTACCATTTTAAGGAGGTTATTAATGATGGATGTTTAAGCGCTGCTTATCAATAATATCAATAAAGAACATCAACATCAATGACACATGTAGACAGGTGTTATATGTATATGGTTTGATAAATCCTGTGTGTTATCTTACAGACTGCGAACTGGAGGTCTGAGAAGCCATGTTGTTGCAATGCTAATGCTACTGTGCAGTGTGTGTGGGAGGTGGCCAGGTCAGCAGGGCCTCTACATTGCTGACTAGTACATTTGGATGGCATGGTAGCATGAAACTGGGAAGCAACAGAACAGCAGTGATTCACCATGAGGAAGGAGATAGAGTGGGGGGGGGTGAAATGTGTCGGAAGCTGGCAGAGAGCTCAGGACATTAGTTGGTGGCCTCCATACCCTCCATAACAACTTGTTGGAACTTATGTTGGCCCATACAGGAACACTGGCATGGACGTCTTCAGCCATAAAGCTCATCCATGTGAGATGGGATATGTTTAACATCATTGCTCCCTTTGTATACTGACACTGTGTGCAGCCCACAGTATTCCTTCCTGGTTGCTCATTGATATCACTAGTGGCAGGCCCACTGATGATATCACTAAACATGTGCCGTCATGTGACATACAGAGTCTTCCTGTCTTTTTCCCAACATTGCCCAAGGTTATGGATCAAACACAAGATTATAGGCATGAAGAATGCTTTTATAATATTACCATATGCACCAGACAAACTGCTGATTATATATTTTTATGCTGTAAGTTTCACTTAATCTACCTGTGAATGTGTCCTATGATTAGTTTTATTCTTTGACAAATATACATATAGTTATTTATAGTTGGTGTGATGTGTTACTTACTCATATTGCATTGATAATGGTATGTATCAGCTGCATAATGACAATGGTTGAGGGTTACATCCATGAACAGGTTATGTATTTTGTGTGGAATTCTGATGTGTATCATGTTACGATGAGGCTGTGCTACTCATAGGTGATAGAGTATGAGTAATGGGCATGGGTTATGTGTGGCATGTGCTGTAACTAGAGCCTTACCATATAGCTCTGATACACATCTGGCACTCTCTGCACGTATTGTTTAATGGTCATTGATAGGTGTTCACGTTTAATGCTATTCCATAGATTTTGTGTGCACTTCCCCAAAAAAGCATACCACACTAGCAAAAATACGTGCAGTTGCTATAGGGAACCTGTAAGTGGAGTTCAGTGGGATTTGTGCTAAAGCTATCCTTCTAAAACTCACACTGTACTCAGCAATGTACAGCAGTAATGATACATACAGACAGCTGTGTAAATTTGTAAGTAAATAGTGTTAGTGTCCTTGTATACAAGGCAGTGATTTGTATAAATAACATTCACACAGAAGCACAACTATACTAGCTATTGAATGTAAATATTGGTTATAATGTCACCCAAATGTAATTGTTAGTATGAAATGTAAATCAGAACATAATTTGTTTTGTAAACGTTTTGAAAAATTGTTGCTACCTCTTGTCTGTAAATGGACTTTGGATTATTTGTTCCCTTATCCAATTAACACAGCTAAACAAATAAAAAACAACTAATAATATAACTAACTAACTAAACATGCATGACCATTGGGTTATATTTTGCACCGAGGTTTATGAATCTTGCACATTAACAGCCGTACATCATGGCTTTTTATTTCTTCTTCTTGGTGTGCAGTTGTCTATTACATTTGTAAATCCTCTACTGCATTAATATAATAACTAACAGCTACAAATCCAGTTGCACTGTAAAACTATTTTAAATAATCCACCCACCTATTTTCCAAATCCTGTCCATCTAGTCTTAGAATCTTTGTCAACATTTTAGGCTAGGTGCAGTGACAGAATAGAGGTACTGGTAAGTCAGATTTTATTAGTAGAAATTGTATTTTAAAACAAAATAAAATAACTCTAAGACAAATTTATTTTTCTTATGGCATTTAGTGACAGTATTGTCTCAGAATAATAAATACGGTTTTGTAGGCCTAAAAATGCAATTCATTAACTCAATGCTGAGTACAAAATATAAGTAACCAGCTTGCACTAAAATGCTCAAATATTTTGGTGCACATACCTTTTTTTAATTTAACAGGAAGACAAACTGCTGTAACAACTAGAAGTCTCTACTGAAATGTTTGTCATCTAAATAAGATCTCTCATTAATTTACAAGACTGATGAAGTAGGAATTAGCTTTGGTGGGCTTAGAATAGTGACAAAGAACCAGCAGTTATGGACTTAAAAAAAGCTATAAAGGTGTCATCGTAAACAATGAAATTATTATTCTTATGACCAGTAACTATGGTGCCCTAAGTTATCAAGGGGTAAATGAAGGAGGAAAGGATTAATGCATAGCTCTCAACCTTCCATCTCTAAATGTGGAACAAATGGGCAAAATCTGGAACACATACTAATGGCTTAATAACAACTTCAACTAGGAAGGTCATAGGATGGCTAAAATATGTTGGTTTTACTTATAAAGAAGATGTTTTAATGAATGAATATGATTCATTTCTATTTACAATGGATTTCACTAAAAAAAATTCCTAACACTGAATGTGTGACAAGAGTTTTTCAATGTGGAACATTTGAGGAACTTGGAGGAACATGAACTTTTTAAGACTCCAAATGAGGTACGTTCCTTGTAATGAGGTACACTTGAGAGGTATGGATTAATGATCTGAATATGTGTGCTCCTCCTTATGTACAGGTATATAGGACTGGTGTTTGATGTTTGTCTTTGTCCTAGTTTAGACTGAATCATCATATTGCTGTATTACAAAGTGAGTGTAGAGTTAATGTAATGATTTTGAGGTGACATATTCAGAAGCTTGCATGGACATGCATTAGTCATGGTTTGTGCATTTAGTTAACTACAAATTAAAAGCAAAGATAAAATATATTTAGATATGATCTAATATAATGCTATATGTACTGTAAACTTCACCTCAGATTGTGTATTCAGTTTCAAAGGTTCATTAGTAATTAATAAGCTAGCTGCCCTTGTTGGCCATTTTAAGCATAGCCATATTCCCTTTTTGTGCTTGAATTAACCTATGCCATTTGGTCATTAATTATATATTACACCTATTAAGAATAACTGTGATCATGCTGTAGATAATTTGATGGGACCCTTGCATGGGATAAAGCATTTAGGAGCTGCCTCTGTCCATTAGTAGTACAGGGGGCAGTCCTGTGCTAAATGTTCTGCTTCCCATCCATAGATCAAAGTGCACTTGATTTTGGACGGGGTTGAATTTTGTTTGTTTTATGTGGATGAGGAGTCTGTTCCAGAGCAGTGATATCCTCTGGGAGATATAACTACCCCTCCAAACCATTTTGTTGATGTTGTAGAAGAGGTTTAGATCTCTAAACCAAATATTTTGATGCCATTTGACTTGCAGATGTACAGTTGATTTGGAGGATGTGATGTATGCAAGACACACAAATCAACTCTTAGCAGTCTGTGGGATACCTAGTATAGTAGGACATGTTATCTAGGCATTGTATCCTTTTAGTAAGGTATTTCTGTGGGCATTCCAATTGTTTCATGTATCTGGACAGATACATGCCATAGGGAGCATTATATTCAGTGACTGGCCCAATGAAGGCTGAATAAAGGGGGACAATGACATCCCTAGATCTGGACACAATCCTTTTGTTTATAAGCTGTACAATATAGAAGGAATTTCTTACAACAATAGACACATGTTGATCAAAGTAAGTTCACTGTCCAAAAAAGTTCCCAAATCCCGAACAACTGGGTCAACTGTTATGGATTGTTGTCAGTGTTGTAGTTCCCTGGGATAGATGACTTCCCAAATAATACATTTTTTGTCATTTATTTTCAGTCCATTATTTTGGTACCAGTTATTTATTTGGGATGAACCTTCCTGCAGGATGGCTAAGTCATATGAAGATTCAGTGACTGCTTCTAGCTTGCAAAATTAGTCAGCCAGAGCACTTTAGTATTGGCTTTTACTTCAAAAAAGTAGGTGCAAAACAGGAGAGGCCCAGTTTTATAGTTTGATGGATAATTACCACCTTTGTCAGCTATAGTATGTCATCAGAGGACTTAAAAAATTGTATATTGTAAGATAAACTAGTGAGGAGAATTGAGAGGGAAGTACTTGCTTTCTTTGACAGACGGCTATAAACAGTGATTTTCTTTTTACTAATGTGATTAGTGAATATATCTATGGAATTAGAACACTGGGCAAATTATGTAAGCCTATTTCACAATCATACAAAGTCACAGTTTGTTTGTTTGTGTCTTTTGGCTTTTTCCCGGTTAGGGGTCGCCACAGCGGAACTCCAGTCTGCTAATGATTGGCAGTAGATTTTTACATGCTGGCTTGCCGGGCCTAATGCACAACCTTCACCGAAGGAACGCCCATTCATGCATGTCGCCACACAGAAGATGCTCTAACTGAGAATCGAACGGGCAACATCTAACTGTGATGCAACAACGCTACTGCAGCACCACCACCGCAGTTAATCATACAAAGTCACAGTACACTTAAATATTCATCACTATGAAAACCCTGATGTATTTATGTTTGTCTGGTATTTGATTTAGGCAAAGTGGTATTCAGCATTTCAGCTTCATAGAATGGATATCATAACTAATTTAATCACCAGTAAGTGCCTAAGTAGTTAAATTAGAAGCACCATCTCAGTCAGTGATATTTGCTTTAGGCAAGTCATTATCGTTCATAATTACAGGCAGACTTGTGATGCAATACGTGGTTAAATATAGTAAATGAAGATAATCTTCAAAGCAAAGCAAATGGGAAAGTTAGCCCTTAAGTGCATTAATTAATAAGCAGTACTGTAATGGGGATTAAATTGAAGTGCAAGTCTGCTCTTGCTTGAACAAAAATCACAATAAATTAAAAGAAGATAAGCTAGAAATAAGTTAACAGTGAAGCAAAGTTCAACCTTTTAAAATGCTACAAGATATAGCTTGTGGCAAGTGACATTTTGCACATACCCACAGTTTAACTACCAGCAAGTGTAAGTAAGTGGAACACTCTGCTTTGCTGTCTACCTAAAACTGCTGTGAGTTGCCTGCTTAAGAAAGTTCCAGGGTTATGAAAGGCTGTGCTTCACAGAACTGCTTGCACTGGGAGGGCAAATGTGTTTTATTGTTAACAAGTAGTCAGTGAACAAAGGAATCTAGTTAAGTCTAGTTCAGACAATAATAATCCAGTGATAACTAGACTGTTCATGAATATCTGACTTACACTGAAAAAGAATGGCATGCTTTCACCTGGAAACAAAAGGCATGCTTCCCTGTCATCAAGAGATCAAAAACAAAACTGCCTTTGAAACAGCCATTGCAGCATCTTAAGAGAGAGACATAAAATGTACAAGCTAATTAGTATATGATAAAGTAATTTACAAGGTCAATCTATGTTATGTAGCCGCATTACCTGAGAAGGCCTTTTTAACAGGGTTAAGTCATATTAACAATGAGAAGCCAGCTTTGACTGTGCCATTCACTATCTGAAGGTAAACATATAATGAGAATTATGGTTTTATTGTCCTAAAATATTAATGCAGACACCATGATTGCATAGTTCCTGACAACAAAACAGTTAATTGAATGCATACTTTTATGTGATAATGAAACTGATTATTTTTCAGCACCATAGCTGCAGAGATTGCCTCAGGAATTATCATACCTGCTAGGAACTAACTCATAGAATTTATTTCTCACTCCAGTTTCTAATCAGAATGTTTTCTTACGGTCAATACAGTACTGCAGGCACCTAGTACAGCTTCTATCTAAGCTGGTGAAATTGACTTGTGGCTACACTTACAGCTGCTGTCAAATGTTGTAATAAAAAGACCTCAGTTTACCTCAGCAGTGCTGTAAACAGACTTCATAATACACTGTGTAATGAAAAACAAAGTGATGTGCTTTCCAAACACAGATTTTGGCTGTTCCCTCAGTGCATTGCCTTAGATGATTTTTTTTAGTGACTGTGGTTAAAGCACATTAGTTGTTTCTTTACACCATGGTTATGCTTGCATTTCACATTGAATAATTCCTGTGTTTGATAACCTTTTCTCTGATAATATTCATTAAGTTGCCCCTTTTCTGAACTCCTCTCCTGGCCATATTCATTTCCCAGTTCTGTCTTTGCTTTTTTTTAATTCTGTAGTATAAATTGATATGAAGGCATTGCTACCAAAATTGGATATCCAGCAGACATTGAGGTTTGCTTATACAACTACACTGTTATTTGAGAAGATATACATAGTACCACAGAAAAAGAAACAAACTTAGTATTATGAAGGAAATATTAACATCAGTGAAAATATGACTGATTCTGTTCCTAAGCCTTTCTATATTTTTTGTTTTAGACAGGGAATACTATTTAAACTCTTTCAGACTTGTGTTCCTTTTATTTGTAACTTATTTAAAGAGCACCATTTCTGTGTGATCTACTTTAAATATTGCATTAATTATATGGCGAACAATATTAGGAAAATGATGTCAACTGAAAAATTACCACAATAACAATAGAATGAAACCAGTAAATCTGCTCATAGTTAGAAACATATCTAGGATGGGGTGAAGGGGGCAACCTCCCTGGTTACAAGGTGATGGGCAGGATTGGCAGTCGAGTGTTTTACTGCACCACTAGTGTTCAGAAATGAATGCCGATACTGTAACTGGCATCAGGGCTGAAGTGTTTATGGAGTAGTATACTAAATGTAGCAAACTACTTGCTACAGTATATATTTCTATTTGTAGCAAGTAGTTTGTTACTTTTGCTGTTTTGCTGAGGAGTACAGATTGGTGAGAAAGGATTAACAGATCTTGCTCCTCAGAAGAGGAGTGCCAGATTAGGGAACAGACCAATTTTTCTGTTTTTCTTCTTTCTTAGGTTGAGGAGGGCATGTTGTAGAAAATTGACCTAAAAGACCTAGCAGCTTAGAGAGGAACTGAGGTGGGGCACTGGATTTCCAAGCTATTCCTTTGCTCACAGGGCCCAGAAATGGTGCAAGGCAGGCAAAGTCTACAAATTTCACCCGACAGTTTGTCACAGTTTTCTTATATTGTTTTTTGCTAAAATATAATTTCTGTCTCCTCTACAGCTGATCCTCATGATAGTTTTCACCACAAGAGGTACTTCAGACACTAGTTCAGTCTGTCAGGCTTATTACAGGTTAACCATATAGGGGTATTTTTGTGCAGTTGTGTTTGAAAGTAGACAAAAAAGACAGTGGTTTTATCAGATACTGAAGCACAAACACTGTGAGAATATTGCAGTTCTTGCTTATTAAGTTAGACTCTTTACCCCCATCACTGAAACTCAGAGTGAAGTGTTTGTTTCTGAAATTGCCATAAGTCTTTGTAGTATTTCTAGGTAGGATTCTTTCTAACAAGCTTGAGTGAAACTTCATTGCATAAGCTATACAATAATATTTTCATTCTTGTGGTCTTCCCTGATAGTTATCTTCTTGTATTATGAGCCATCATATATTTGGTCCTTTATTATCGCCTCTGGTGAATCAGAAATGTTAATCTCCCTGTTAGATAACCTTTTCAGTGTGGCCTGGAAAACAAGCACATTTGTTGTATCTTTTCACTGCTTTTTTATATAGTGTCAACTAAATAGTACTTTTAAAAGTAACAGTGTTGTACTTCCTACTGAATTTGCATTTTACCCTTGAAGCCAAGAGTATTTATTTGTTTTTATTTAAGTTTAAAGATGACCATTTGTTAGTGTGCAGTTTTGCCTTCCAGAATATTGGTAGTTTTATAGTAGGGTACAATGGAGGGATAGGATGGTAATGGTGGGTAGAGGAGATATTCTAGAAACTTCTCATGCGTCAGGATTTTGCAGTCATGGATAATAAAACAAACACCTGTTGCATATATTTGGCTATTTTTTTGTGTTATTGATTTACTTTTTTGACATGCTTGCAGATGTCATTTAGCGCATTCTTCAATGAGGAATCAATGTACAACAGGAAGGACTTGGCTACTTGAGAAGCACTGTTCTGTGAGATCTGATCTTAAGAAGTAATAGCCCAAGTAGAAATAAGGTGAATACTTCACTTTGATTTTGTTATATATGTAGATATAATTTGCTGTACTTTTTAATGGAAAGTGAAAAACAGTAATACAGTCCTGATTACTTGTCAAGCAGTCAAGATCATGCTGTTGTACTTTTGGTACTTTTCCACATTTGATCATCAATCCTACCATCTGGACATTCAATCAAATAATTCCTCCAGGTAACAATTTATGTGCCATTCATTGTGATTGGGGCAAGAGTCAGATGTGAGAAGTGGAGTTGCTTTCTCCAGTGACCAGGATCCTCCACTCTTCTGGTAAGATGTGCAATAAGCATAACACTGGATGTCAATTGTTTCTGCAAGCTGTGAAAACCTGAAAATGACCCCACCTCCTGAAATGAGCATGTCTTGCACATTACTCTGATCTTCATTAGGGAAGTGTGCATTAACCCCCCCCCCCCCCGAGAGACGTGAGAGGGCTGTTCCCATTCACTCAATTCCCACTATTGCTGGCTGTGTCTGGTGCAGGTGCTGCTAACTCAGTTTGGATTACCTAAATCAAAGTAAGGGTCTTATCCTTCTTTACTAACGGGAATAGCATTTTGCGGTATGCTGTTGCATGCAGTTACATTATAGCACCTCAGATAATGTGCTCTGTATTTGTGATTGAACTGATACAGACTCCAACTGCTAAGTTGAGCTTTGCATTTCTTTCACACTTAAAACAATTTTACTTAGGGAGACTGCAATAATTGTAATCCAGGTATGCAGTGATTTCCTTAACATCAGAAGACTGGTAGTTCTGTAACACTAAAGTGCTTCTGAAAAGAGATGGTCAGTGGAAAGCAACATACAATATTGGGTTGCTGTTTCTTTGAGAATCTCTGTTGTCTATTACCTCTTACAAGCAATATACAAATACAGATGAGGTATGTTTTACTTTTTTTTACATTATTACAGATAGCATGGTACATTGTTAGGATGTATATGGCACAGTGCAGTAGAAAACCTCAGCATCTAAAGGATGTGTTAATTCTGTCATGCAAATGTAGTTATAAAAATAGATGACCATATGGAGACAAAGTATAGCATTTTGATTTTGATTCTCTGACAAGTAGCTGTGTGTGAGAGCCAGTAATCAGAATGAAAGCATCTGGAGCGTTTCTCCCTGGGCCTCCACTGAAAATTGGTGTTGTTCCAAGTCGGACTTTCCTGGTAAACAAATGTTAAATAAATAAATAAATGTTGAATAAATTACTTTATCTCACATTATTACAAGGATCATAGGGGAGTAGCAGACTAAAGCATATAAAGACTGTAGTCACTTGAACTACTGCAACGAGTTCATAAAAGAAAATTACTACAGAAAAACAACACATAAACAGCTTGGGTTTGACTGTTTGATAAGCACTGCTTCAGACATACAGCAACATTAGCAAACAATATAGACCATATTACTATATGCTGATGGGCAGAGTTAAAGCAGTTTTGCATAAGGTACTCGGTGTGTGATTGACATAAAATACCTTTCAGATGTTTTTCTATGTGGTGTAAAATTAATACAGATAAGTGATCAAAAACTATTTTTACCCAAGTCAAGCTGAAATATCCTTCCTTGCACTTATATGGTGAACCAATATATACAGCATATTAAAATGATCATTGGAATACAACATATAATAATGTACTGTTGAATGAAAAGGAAGACTGGACAGAGATTTTAACCAAGGAAGAAAATGGTGCAGATTTTGCAATCAGTTTCTTGCTGCAAGACATGCCACACCATTAATATTAATGGTGAAATGCTCTTACTAGCAGAAAATGATTTACAACCTAGCACATTAGTCTATATTTATTATAATTCAGTTCCACTCAGATTTGCTTATCATCGTAGAAAACGAAACTTCCGACTCTCCACGTTACTTAAAAAACTTTTTTATTTGTTTAAACAGACAAATATTACTATACGCTTCTTCAGACAGTTTAATATGAAATTCAACCACTTATTTATAGGGAGGCATAGCCCAAGTTAATTCAATGAAATTAATCAATAAATCAATTAGCTGTGATTTTAATCATAGTGACTTGTTCTAAATGCATTTCTCTTAAAGGTAAAGTGCTGACTGGATACTAAGCATTCAATAAACTGAACAAAATGCATAAAATGTAAACAGTTTTTTCTGAAACAATAGTTTAGAACCAAATGCATACTCTTTTACTATAAGATACTTATGTAAAATCATATTTATCATAGTTAACTATTCACCAAGGACTTTTCTAAAGATCATTCTTAATGCTTTAACATTAAAAAACTTTTAAAAAATTTTTTAAAAATTTTTAAAAATTTTTAAAATCGAATACAATAAATAATAAACTTTCAATATTATAAATATATAAATATAAATTTAAATATATAAATATGTACAAATAAACAGATAAATTGATGTAAACATATAAGTATATAAATATATAAACAACATTCAAAAAGTATATGATATATAAAAATATGGGAATATAAAAATAAATTTATATAATATCTTGAACACTTAATAATGTATGTGTACTCACTCAAAAAGACCTTAAATTCTTATTATTTCTTAATAATATAAAATCCAAGGCATCAGTAGCATCTATTTTCATTGTAAATGTGAAACATTTAATTCTATATCTAAATATTTGCAGGCAACTTTGAGATTAACTGTCTATAAATCTATCTTAAAAACAGAAAACATAGTACCTTCCAATAGAAACTAAGGCCTAACATATACTATAACCTTAAATTATTTCAAAATTTTTTATTTAATGAATAAATAAAAGTGAATTTATAGCCTAATATATAAAGATATAAATATATATATAAAAAGTCTAAATAGGCTTCCACATCACCCTATTATCTTCGATTATTAAGGAAAGGTTTTATAGTAATATAACTATTTAAACCTGGATAACAATGACCTCTAAGTTTAAGAATCCAGCGTAATTCAGTCAACTCAAGTAAATTTAAATAGTAATTTGCTTATCATCATGAGACTGTATCAGATTGACTGCTTTAATGTACTTTTGAAAAATTATTAAGGGGGAAGCAACATACAGTGCTATGGTGACAGTTTGTGGAGAAACGTTATCCTTTGAAATTGTTTGGTCAAAGTTACTATCCAAATTATATCCAAGAAGAATATTTTTATTTATTTCATATAATTGTTAATATCATTTGGCACGCATTTAGCATGTGAATGTTATAGTGCTCTGGAAAATCTGGAGGCTGTATTAATTCTGCTAAATGAATGCAGTTGTGAAGAAAGATGATCAGGAAGTAAATTATAATATCAATCTTTCAATTCTGTGATAAACAATATAGTCTGATAGTCAGCAGTGAAGAGAAATAACCAAAATTTAAGCAACAGGAATATTTCACTCAGTTTTTTTCAATTAGAAATATTATTGGAAAAATAGTAAAATACAACATTGCCATCTTCATCATCATCATCATCAACAACCCCCCCTTTTCCTGTGTTCTACATAATGTGTAATTGATGTGTTCCATGAATTATCACCTCTCTCCCGATTCAGTGCAACTCATCTACCTACTCTGACAGTTATGCGTGACTGTGTCAAGTCTTCTGTCATACAACCATCATTCTCTTTACTGGATCTTCTAATTTTATCTTGCCTTCTTTCTGTCTTTCCCAAGTCTTCTTCACCAAATTATCTTCTGCTTTGCTGCACATGTGTCAGAACCATCACAATATGCTCTATTTGTACCTCTGTGCAACTGGAGCTACATTGGTTTATGCTCCAGTATCATCAGTCCTTTGTTTGTCTGACAATGTGTATCCTACCCACTGTCAAAGGCACTTCATCTCCATCACTTCTTGTTTCCACAGCTGCTTTGCTCTCACTGTCCAGGTTTCTGTAACATACAAAAGTACTGGTCACACCACTGTTTTATGCGGGTCTATATTATTTGAACGAAGTTTTATAACTTCGAATACCATGTAGGAGACACCATATGGTCGAAATTATAAAACTTTGAATAGTGAAAAAAGAAAAAAAGAAAAAACAAAAAAGTCATCTAACATGTTAAAGCAGGGGGGCAAGCCTCCCTGCACCCCCCAACCCCCCCCCGCTCTTTAAATATACCAACTCCGAGATCGCACTACAGTGCAGTTAAGGGAAGTCTCGGTCTTGGAGTTGTTATATTTAAAGAGCGGGGGGGTGCAAGGGGGGTTTGCCCCCCTGTCTACAACCCTTAATTTAGGGTTTAGTCTTTTCTTTTTTTTTCACTATTCGAAGGTTTATAACTTCGACCATATGGTGTCATCCATATGGTATTCAAAGTTATAAAACTTCATTCAAATAATATAGACACGTTTAATGCATCTTATTTTTCATCTTCTTTGGCTTTGTTCTGTCACTCACGACCCATGACATTCTGTGCCAAATGACTGTAGCACCTCTGATTATAGCTTTGACCTCCTCAATATGACTTCTCTTCTCCTCAGCCATCTTGTCCAGATAGTTAAAGCTGTGAACCTCTTCCACTATTTTTACTTCTGTTTCAGTTTTCTGCTTTTCTGAGTTCACTAATTTGCTTGTCATGACAACTGTCTAGTCTGTACTCAGCTTCATTACATGGGCTTTCAGTTTTGCATTCCATTTCCCCATCATTTGCTGAAGATCCTGTTCAGAGTTTGTCTGTGTTACCACATCATCTACATAGCTTTGTTGCTTTATCTCCTCCAGCCTGTTTGCTAATGTAATTCATCATTAGAATGAACAGCAGTGGGCACACAGATGAACCCTAATACAAACCCACTCCCACTGGGAATGCCTCTGTGAGTCAGAACACTGTTCATACTTGTGTCACTAGGTTCTCGTACATGTTCCTCACTAATTTTACCAATATTTGTTGGACTTCTAACCACTGAAGAACAGGCCAAATAATATTTTATGAGACATTATCATGTGCTTTCTACAAGTCTAGAAATGCCTAGTTGGACTCCTTCCTTGTCCTTTGCTTCTTTTAGACTATCTGTCTCATTGTAAACATTGGGTTAGTTCTATTGTACCCTGACATTAATTTAAATTGTGTATCATCCATCTTATGTTCTACTTCTCTTCATATTTGATTATTAGTCACCCTCTGTAGCACTTTCATGCAGCATGGTAGGAGTTTGATACCTCTGTATCACTTATAGTTGTGATTACCCCCCCACACACACACTTTGTTCTTAAAGACTGGCGCTAGAAGGCTTATTCGCCAGTAATATGGGATATGTATTTCTCTCCATACTTCTAAGTCTACCCTTAGCAGCCATTTCTTCTCTAACTCAAACAACATTTTGATCATATCTGCTGTAACTTCATCTGAACTTGCTGTACAGAGTCTATCCAATGTCAACTGCCAAACAGGCTTTGCTCTGGATGAATAGATTTCACCAACTGTCATCCCTTGCTGAAAGGTGGAGCATCAGCTAACTCAAGAAAATTACAGACCCATAAGTCTGAAGACTCTTACATGAATGGCTATGGAAAAAATAATTATGGGATAAATAAATAAAGACTTAAGTAATCTATAAGCTCTTGACTCAAACCATTTTGGATTTGTCAAGGACAGATCCTGCTTTTGTAACCTGGTTGAGGGCAGATCAGTACACACTGCATATTTAGACCACACAAAGTTATTTGACACCACTTCTCACTCAGATGTCGAAGAATTCCAAAGGTTAATTCCTGTTTAACTCTGTGGATACTAAATTAGTTCACAATAAGAACCCAGGAAGTTAGGATGGGTGGTTCTACCTCCTCCAAAAGACCTTGTACTAGCAGTTTACCACATTTACTTTTCAGAGGTCAAAGCTAGCCTGTTAAGGATTTATTACTGACCAGGTTTGCAGATGACTGTAAATATGGTGCCATCATAAACTCCCCGGTGGACACTAAAATCCTCCAAGAGAGCCTTCCTCAAACCACTAGCTGGTGTCAAAATGCTGGACTAAACCTAAATACAAAGAAATGTATAATCGTATCCTTCAGCAAGCAAGATGTCCCTTTTAACTATCACATTAACAACACACTCCTGAAAACTGATCCAGGAGATAGGGACCTGGGAACCTATGCAGACAATAACCTGTCCTTTGATCATCATGTATCCACTGTTATAAGAAAGACCTTTTTCACTGTACAACTTATTAGTAAGGGAATGAAGCCCAGTTCCAGGGCATGTGATCATTCCACTATATTGTGTACATATCAGGCTGATCATTGAGTGTAATGCCCCCTTTGGAATGTACCTGTCCAAACATTGATTCAACTTGAAGACTATCCTGTCAGGCCTACTGTACATTATCAAGTCCAGTGAGTGCATAAATACTCACTCAAAAGTTCTCTATTGCTTCTGCAACATAAACAAAACATGTTGGCAGGTGGGATAAATGTTTTTCAAAGAGAATACCACTTCCTTGGAATCATCTTCCTCTTGACATAAAGGAGAGTATTTCTGTTACACTATTCAGACTTAATCCGGATGAAAAGACGGGTAACCGCAAATTTCACCCCTGGTTTAGCATCCTTGTCTGTCTTGGGTTGGGGCAACATTTAAATATTCTGCTCACCTCTCGGTTATTCATACTAAAAATATAAGAGATATAAACTTCATGAGAATGTATAATTAGGTTTCTATAGATCCTCACAGATCACTAGCCTTTTAAATACTTATGGAATATTTCAATAATGGTAAAAAAATGTTATTACATGGATACATTGCTGTCATATAACAACAAGCTGAATTTGTACCAGATCACAAAGTATGGTGCTCACATTAGACCCATAAAATTTGAGGTCCATCAGTTCTACCAGTAATTTATGTAAAATCACAGGAATAGTCCAGACTAAAACAGAAAACCTGTGTATTACATATAGAATAGTTGGATTTGCTAAGGAAAGATATTATCTCTTGAATCTTGTGTCATTTGTTGAAGAGGTAACATCAACACTTTATGCAGGACTGAATGTGTGCTACTTGCCACAACCTTGCTATAGCATTAGACGATGTTCCACATAAGAGAAAAAAATGACAGATTAGGATTAGGGAAGCTCTGTCCAAGTGTAATTTCATGAGTAAAGCATTAATTAAGTAACAGGACATTGCAAGTTGTGGTGGTGGTGTCGGGGTAACCTTATCATCCCAATGGGGTTTCCATAGGGCTCAGTAACGGAAACAGATATTCTGAGCAATTTGTTTTCTGAGATGTGAGAGAGGGAAATGGACTGTAGATAACTAAATGTACTGAAGCTTGCAAGCCAGGTAAAAGTTGTTTCAGTGAACGATGTTGAGGTTTTCCAAGAGGGGCTCCTAAAAATACACATTTGGTGCAGTAATGCTGACTTCACTTTTAATGTTAGTAAATGTTGCATTATGAGATTTGGTAAAAAGAACATGACCAATTGATTGGTTGATTGATTGATTTGCCTTTGTTAGCTAAAAAATTCCAGTTTGGTTGCATTGCCGATTTTCTGTGAAGGCTGGGGGAGAAAAACTGCAAACTCTTAAGAAAAGGACAGTGTACAAAAAGTAATGAAATTCATTAAAACAGAATAAACAATATATGTCATACAAAGATATAAAATGCAGTAAGTTCTAAGAGGTGACATTTGTGCACATTGCAGAAAATCACTAGAGCAGGAGATCATTGCCAAAAATATAGCAAAATTACTAACTAGTAGACTATATCAAAAATATGGGAGCTAAAAAAATGCGACATGCGTCTACATTTATGATAATATTTGAGGTGATAATGGAATAATAATGTGTGTGTGTGTGTGTGTGTGTGTGTGTGTGTGTGTGTGTGTGTGTATATATATATATATATATATATATATATATATATATATATATATATATATATATATATATGTTTATATACACTTCTTATGGGGGAGTGTAATAAACTCATTTCAGTAAGACATAGTTGAGAAGAAATGAATCAGTAAGGGAGAGGAGGAAGTTCTAAGTATTTAGATATATTTATTCTGAAGATTCAGAATAGTTGCAGGTTCTAATATAATTTACGTATGGTTTGAGGTTGGCTTTAAAAGCAAGGAGGTTATTTGCTTGTCTGGTGGTGAAAGGAATGTATAATTTAGCTGTACTTACCTAGGTGGTAGGTGAGGTTTAGTAACAAAATAAATGTTAAGATCGTGAAACCTGACACCATCATTGGGGTTCAAGTGATGAGCGTCAGACAGCAGCAGATGTTGACTAGTATATATATACAAGACTCAGAGGACTGCTATTTGTGATCCATCTAATTTTATAGGGCATGTCTAGACACTTGGGGAGATCATTGTAACAGCACTGTCTTTTTGTGTCCTTCAAGCAAACCACCTGAAACAACTTGAAAAAGTATGAATGTTTGCTAAAATAATTGCAGTTTTGGAAAACTTCTGAAATGCTTTAGGAACTGTCATTATATTCTGTTTCATAGTGTCATTGTATTCCATTTCATACAAGTTACTTAGAGGTGATATCTGCCTTGTCAACAAGCATTGTGTGATCTGGTTCTGTTTTAAATTGTATGCTTGGAACACAGCTCTAGGGAAGCTAACATCTGTTTAGAGACAACCTATTACTAAAAAATGTATATATATATATATATATATATATATATATATATATATATATATATATATATATATATATTTGTGTGTGTGTGTATGTATACACACAAACACACACACACACACACGCATATATGAGGGCAATATTCACCTACCAGGGGATTGTGGATCTCACACACCTGTCGATCATCTGTTTGAATCAACCAAATGGTGTTAATCAAGCAGGTGTTGATGTAGCTGGTCATTCGACCCACTGCCCTCAGTATGTATATATATATATATATATATATATATATATATATATATAGATTCGTATCACTTCACTGAAAGACCATTTCACTGATACCCACTGAGATCAAATCACCTAAAGTTCATTTCACCTAAAACTCATTTCACTGACAAGTAGTACTCTAAGGCAAGTCAAAGGTATATGTCCTTTTCCCCACTGGAGTGCGATCCTGGTGTTAGTATATATAGTTGGAGGGCTGTGGGGTGGTGTTAATCTTTGTTGCTGGTGCTATCTTAATATTGATATCTGGACTTTGTTTATGTAAGCCTTGGAGCATGGCTGAGGTGTTAGATATTACTGAGCTGGGTTATAATCCCTCAGATGATAGAAGTGAGTTACCTCTCCATAGGTGTGAAGGTTTGGGAGATAATCAGTCTATATGTAAATGAAATAGGAAGGTTGCTAAGACTTTCAAATGCATGAATGATTTCCTGGAACCAATGGATAATCCCCTTGTTACACTACTCAATACTTGAGACTGGCCATAAAGATTGTGAAGAAGGCATAGATTATGATAGCCTAAAAATAAAAGTATATGGTATGGAAGATAAACTTATAAGATTCAAGCTGTACCAAGTACAGAGACAGCATTTTGAGGCATGTCTTAAACTTCAAGTTATACCAAGAGGCCTGATAGTATTGAATATGACAATCTATGGCGAGCATCAACCAGAGCTATTGAAACCAGTTGTAATTATATGAGATTACTTATTACGTTTTCTGTAGCTGAAGAGAATAAGCTGTTAAATAATATCAAGGCACGACAAAATATGTTATATAACAAGTTTCCTGAGCATGTAATTGATAAAATGCTGTCTGAGATACTAGATACAGTGCACCTGTATGAAAGGAAATTTCTTCAGACGAAAGCCAAAAAACTAGAAAGAGATACGGACGATTTCTGTAAAAGCCAGGTTTTTGCTTGGCCTAGGAACTTTGAAACCCATGCAAACAGTAGTAAAGAACATGAGAGCACTGATAAAGATGTATTAAATAAGAGATCAGGTACGCCAAACAGTAAACAGTTACAACAACTACAACTCTCACAGAATACTAAGACTAATAATGGACTTTTTATGGAAGGAGATAACGTCACTAATAATAAAAAGAAATGAGCAATAACAAAGATGTAGCTAATGATGCTTCCATAATAATAGATGAAGAACCGGTAGTGAGAGCAATAAATCCTGCTGTAGTCAACCAGTTAAATACAGCACAGGTTTTTATGAAACTGCCCTTGCCAACAGGGAAGAGAACAGATAGTCGAGTCAACCGGGGAGTCAGGGAAGGACAAAAAGGAAATTTACGAGTGACAACAGACACAATCAAACCATCAAGAAGATGTGGAAACCGGAAAACACTCTTTAATTTGGAACATTTCCAGTTATCAACTAACCTCAAGTGACATTTCCTTATTACAAAAAGGCCTATCTTTCATACCATCTCAGCAGGCCGACATAATAGGCATTATATTAGATCTAAATCTTCTCCTTCGAAATGTGATGCTAAAACGAAATTTTGGCACAACACAGAATGATTATGAAATATATAAAAAACCTAGTACAATGGTGCCTGATTTGCATCTTTTGAGGGAAGCTTTTGCAAATATATGTATTAAAGACATTCATCTAAGGTATAATTGCCAAGGTAATAAAAAATATAATTACAAAGTTACTCTAGATGAGAGAAGGTATTTGTATAATTTGTCTAATAATAGGGACATTACCATCAAACCAGCAGATAAAGGAGGTCCAACAGTGATATTGGATACTGTTTATCAGACATTAACACATATCAACAAATCACCATTTCAGATATTAAAACAATGAAAGTACATATAGACAAGGTGTTAGTTGAGTTACTGGGTAGAAGGTTTGTACCTCTAGAACTAGTCAGTTATTCCAGCTTTGACCACCCAATTGTCCCCATGATTCAAGAGTCCAAAGATACATAAGAATCCCAAGAAACCATCACTTAGACCAATAGTGGATGGGGCAGGGTGTTTAACAGAACCATTCTCTCTATATATAGAAAAACACTTGCATTCGATTTTAAATGAAAATCAATATATATTGAAAGATACATGACAATTTTTATATGATCTGTTTATGTTTACATTGGATAACAAGAATATGGAAGGGTTCCATCTAGTTACAATGGATGTTAGGTCTTTATTTATCATCATACCTAATGATGAAGGAGTACAGGCTTTAAAAGCTTATTTGACTGAACATAGTAAATATGATTCCAAGATAGTGCAGGTCATAGCTGAATTTATAAAGATATTGCTATCCTTTAATGTTTTTGTTTCTAGGAAGAATTATTTACAAATTGATGGCATAGCTATGAGCACTGCCTGCCGCAATAGCTATGCCAGTATGTTAAGGACCAATTCGGTGGAGAGATACATCATCTATAAAGGAACATATAGTACTTTTATTCCTTTTTTATCGACATTTTGTAGATGACTTTTTTTGTTATGGGCAGGAACAGAGAAAGAGTTTGTTGAATTTAGTAAATATATATGAAGGAATATATAATGTAATAAGTAATAACTACTGGTGATCACTCCAGGCAAGAAGGCAAGTGCTACGCTCGTAAATTCAGACAAATAAAGAGCAACCAAGTCTATTCAGACCTCAGACCACGAACAAATTTAGCAATTCCAGTAAAAAAAATAGTCCATGGAAATAAAAACAGTTTCAAGTTTATTGGATCCTCGATGGTGAGCGCTTTCGCTTACAAGCTTTATCAAACCAGTAATGACCATTCACAAACATTATATATATATATATATATATATATATATATATATATATATATATATATATATATATATATATATATGCACACATCAAACCCCACCCAACTGGCAAGGCTTAAACAATTAAACAATTAATCAATTAAGTATAAAAATTAATTTCTTTAAAGGTACATAACTTGATGCATATATATATTGATAAAATATATCATAATATATACAAGATATAATATAATATATAAAAAGATATATAAAAAACACATATACAGGCATATAAATTCCACTAAGACATCAAGAAAATATATAAAAAATATACAGAAATATATGGAAAATATGAAAAATAGAAAATAGAACAATACTAAACTCTATGCCTTCTATTCTTTAAAATACGTTTTAAAGGGACCCTATCATTTATTCCTGGGGGGACATGTGCTCTAGTTCTAATAATCCATTGAGCTTCAACAGATTCTGTTAGGTTCTTAACATCACCCCCTCTGATATTTGGTTCTAAGACCTGTAATGCAGAGAATGTAAATCTGTGAGAGTCGTCTGTACTTAAAATATGTTTTGACAGGGCATTAACTTCAGATTTAATGTGTATTTGATATGTGTGTTGTCTAATCCGTTCCATGAACATCCTGTCCGTCTTCCCTATATAGAACGATGGACATGACACACACCTAGCTATATAGACCAAATGCTTGGTTTCACAATTAGCATTCACCTTAATGTTAATCAAATCTCCTGTTACAGGATGACTAAAGACAATAATATTCGAATCTAAGAATGTCCCAATACTTATAGATAGGGCGTCTAATAGAATTTATGTCCTGCGTATAATGTAGAGTAAACCTGACAGTCTCATTAGCATTACTTATAGTATCCACGGTATTAGAACTATAATGAGCAATACCTGCTTCTGAGAAAATGGGAACTGCTCTACTATGCCTTAAACACTTAATCTCTTCAAATGCAAAATTAATGTCTTTCAAACTATATCTCCTATCACTAAATTTACATCCCAAGTCCTTCAATTCTTGTTCAAATAATCCCTCAGATGATAGAAAGGAGTTACCTCCCCATAGTTGTAGCAGAAGGTTTGGGAGATAATCGGTCTATATGTAAAGCGAAATAGAAGGTTGCTAAGACTTTCAAATGCATGAATGATTTCCTGGAACCAATGGATAATCCCCTTGTTACACTACTCAATACTTCTGAGACTGGCCATACAAGATTGTGAAGAAGTGTGCATAGATTATGATAGCCTAAAATAGAAAGTATATGGTATGGAAGATAAACTTATAAGATTCAAGCTGTACCAAGTACAGAGACAGCATTTTGAGGCATGTCTTAAACTTCAAGTTATACCAAGAGGCCTGAGAGTATTGAATATGACAAACTATGGCTACAGCATCAACCAGAGCTTTTCAAGTTGAAACCAGTTATAATTATATGAGATTACTTATTACGTTTTCTGTTACTGAAGAGAATAAGCTGTTAAATAATATCAAGGCATGACAAAATATGTTATATAACAAGTTTCCTGAGCATGTAATTGATAAAATGCTGTCTGAGATACTAGATACAGTGCACCTGTATGAAAGGAAATTTCTTCAGACGAAAGCCAAAAACTAGAAAGAGATACGGATGATTTCTGTAAAAGCCAGGTTTTTGCTTGGCCTAGGAACTTTGAAACCCATGCAAACAGTAGTAAAGAACATGAGAGCACTGATAAAGATGTATTAAATAAGAGATCAGGTACAGCAAACAGTAAACAGTTACAACAACTACAACTCTCACAGAATACTAAGACTAATAATGGACTTTTTATGGAAGAAGATAATGTCACTAATAATAAAAAGAAATGAGCAATAACAAAGATGTAGCTAATGATGTTTCCATAATAATAGATGAAGAACCGGTAGTGAGACCAATAAATCCTGCTGTAGTCAACCAGTTAAATACAGCACAGGTTTTTATGAAACTGCCCTTGCTGATCAACAGGGAAGGGAAGAGAACAGATAGTAGAGTCAATCGAGGAGTCAGGGAAGGACAAAAAGGAAATTTACGAGTGACAACAGACACAATCAAACCATCAAGAATATGTGGAAACCGGAAAACACTCTTTAATTTGGAACATTTCCAGTTATCAACTAACCTCAAGTGACATTTCCTTATTACAAAAAGGCCTATCTTTCATACCATCTCAGCAGGCCGACATAATAGGCATTATATTAGATCTAAAACTTCTCCTTCGAAATGTGATGCTAAAACGAAATTTTGGCACAACACAGAATGATTATGAAATATATAAAAAACCTAGTACAATGGTGCCTGTTTTACATCTTTTGAGGGAAGCTTTTGCAAATATATGTATTAAAGACATTCATCTAAGGTATAATTACCAAGGTAATAAAAAATATAATTACAAAGTTACTCTAGACGAGAGAAGGTCTTTGTATAATTTATCTAACAATAGGGACATGACCATCAAACCAGCAGATAAAGGAGGTCCAACAGTGATATTGGATACTGTTTATCAGACATTAAAACATATCAACAAATCACCATTTCAGATATTAAAACAATGAAAGTACATATAGGCAAGGTGTTAGTTGAGTTACTGGGTAGAAGGTTTGTACCTCTAGAACTAGTCAGTTATTCCAGCTTTGACCACCCAATTGTCCCCATGATTCAAGAGTCCAAAGATACATAAGAATTCCAAGAAACCATCATTTAGACCAATAGTGGATGGGGCAGGGTGTTTAACAGAACCATTCTCTCTATATATAGAAAAACACTTGCATTCGATTTTAAATGAAAATCAATATATATTGAAAGATACATGACAATTTTTATATGATCTGTTTATGTTTACATCGGATAGCAAGAATATGGAAGGGTTCCATCTAGTTACAATGGATGTTATGTCTTTATTTATCATCATACCTAATGATGAAGGAGTACAGGCTTTAAAAGCTTATTTGACTGAACATAGTAAATATGATTCCAAGATAGTGCAGGTCATAGTTGAATTTATAAAGATATTGCTATCCTTTAATGCTTTTGTTTCTAAGAAGAATTATTTACAAATTGATGGCATAGCTATGAGCACTGCCTGCCGCAATAGCTATGCCAGTATGTTAAGGACCAATTTGGATGAGAGATACATCATCTATAAAGGAACATATAGTACTTTTATTCCTTTTTTATCGACATTTTGTAGATGACTTTTTTTGTTATGGGCAGGAACAGAGAAAGAGTTTGTTAAATTTAGTAAATATATATGAAGGAATACTCACTACTTAAAACTCAATGCTAACATTTTCAACATGACTATAGATTTTCTGGATATACATGTTACAAAGTTAAAAGAGAGGGCTTTGATACAATGGTACATTATAAGGCATGCCATAGAAACAAATTATTACATCGGAGGAGCATGTATCCTAGACATGTATTTCAGAATGTAATTAAAGGGCAAGGAATAAGAGCATCCAGACTCAATGCAAATGAGAACAATTTTCAGACAGAGTTAAGTAATCTTACTGAAAATTTTGTAATGAGAGGGTACAGGAGAAGAAAAGTTGAGAAGACTGTGCATGAAATAATTGGTTTGAGATCAAGTACAGCCAAACCATATTATTCTGATCAATCCCATACAACAACAAATAAGAACATAAAGACACAGAATGACCATATGAAATTCACTATGTTTTATAGTAGTGATGTAAAGGACGTGATTGGTATCATACAGAAACACTGGGATATCCTCACTATGGAGACAAAATTAGAAGGTTTGTAGGGGAGAGACCCATTTTTAGGTATAAAAATAAAAAATCTGTAAAAAGATTATTATATAGTTGAAATAATAATGTTTCTCCAGAACAACAAAGAAGAGAAGGGAGAACTCATCCAAGTAAGGATTGTAATTATTGTCAATATTTGAATACAACCAGAATTTTTGTACACTCAGTAAAGGAAATATGAAACAAAAAGTTTAAGCAGATGGCAGTAGCATTAATATAATCTAACTGGCACAATGCACATGCTGTGAATCGTTCTAAGTAGGTAAAACTAATATGTGACTGAAGGGCAGAATTAGGAAACATCTGTATGGCATTAGCATCAAATGCCTCTTAGCCAAGCATGCAGTAAGCACATTTGCACAACATTCATTCAAGTTTATAGCCATAGAATCGATTTATGATACACCACGTGTAAGTGATAAAAGAAATATCACTGAACAGCATGAAACTAAATGGATAATAAGACTTCAGTCAGATGCGGATAAAGGTTTAAACAGCACAGTACCCCTTAAACCATCTTTGAAGGGATGACATTTATTTAAATGATTAAAGACGTTGTTATGTATGTTTGTAGCCTTATCTTAAGCATGTATGTTAGTTTAAAGATTATTAATATCATATATATGATACTTCAAGTTTATAGCAGCAATCATGAATATATACATTATGTAGCATATTTCATAAATCAGTTGGTAGAATATACACAAGTATAAAGAGTATAAATAGCTTATCATAAATGTATTTATATTTACATATATTTGCCTCTTATTGCTTTGACATCATATGTCTTGCTCACATTACAATGGGTAAGGTTGGGAGCGTGTAGGTTAAATGAGCTCTTTTGTGTTAATTTAGTTCTGAATGTACCAGAAAAAGACTTAAACAGCCCACTACAATCTTTCTTAGATACACTTTGAAATATGAAAACTTCCAATGGAGTCACTTCCACAGCATAAAAGAGAATTTATTAAGTGCTTTCGTCTCTCTAAATAGGAAGACTTCTTCAGAGCAAAAACACTTTACAGAATGCCTCTTAAATAGTAAAACAGGTACAATTATCAGGTTTACCCTTCAATCATTCAATTAAACAATTCTTGTTTCTTAGTAAAAACAACTGCATAAAATACAAAGCATTAATATTACTCCAAAAACAATAAAAACATATTCAAAAACCTTTGTACAAGTAATAGCAAATGTTATAATTCTAAAGCTTTAAATTTCAGCAAAAGTAGTATAGAAATGTTGTCATTAAGTCCTGGTGGGGTTTTGGCATTCAACCTTAGTTGCCACTGAAACTCCTTCATTTCTATTTCAAGTCCCCCCCCCCCCCACGGGGTTTCCTGGAATAATTTCTAGAATATGAAACTTAAAACTAGTGAAACCTTAACAATTACAGCTTTGCTTGAAGACTGTATTGTTAACATTTTTTTTCTAGCAATTGCATATAAACGCTCATAAATCCTCTTTTTTAGTGTTCTTTCCATTTTGCCTACATAAAATAAGTTACATTTTGTGCAATTAGTAATATAAACAATTTCCCTAGTATTACAATTACCATTTTCAACACAATTTCAAAGGTGATGTTTGGTAAACAAATACTAAGTGTTTCCAAAATATAGGGACACTGCTTACAAGTCTCATATTTAACTGTAACCTCTGGGTTTATCTACTTACTTGATCTCGAATGTTCAAAGAGAAATTTAAAGTTCTTCCCCATCTTGTAAACAAAACGTGGTGTCTCACCTCAAATTTTTACTAACTCTGGTACTTTCTTAAAATTACCTAATTCTTTTTAATAATATCCTTTATGTCCTTGTGGCCATGTCCAAAGAGTATTATCATGCTTGTCAAAAGGTTGGAAGATTGCCTACCTTCATTTTTATTTTTGTTTTTAACTGGCAACATTTCATTGTTACCTGACAAAGGCTTGTATCTATTCCCCCAACCCTGTAATATTTCATCACTTATGTTCTGAATCAGTGAAAGTAGGTAGCCTCTGTCTAAAAACATACTTAAAATATTGTGTACTTCCTGTCTTAAATCAAAAAGTGGAACACATTCTAGCTGCTCATATTAACTACCCCTTGAAGATGTTTTTCTTTGTGCAAAAGGAGTGATTGCTCCTAAAATCCAAATAATTATTAATTATTAGAGAAGGTAGCTTTCCTGTATACCTTTGAGGCAAAACCCCTGTTTTCAAAATCCTTATAAAGAGTCACGTCCAAATAATTAATTGAGGTGTCTGAAGAATCACTAGTGAAACTAAAATTAACAGAAATACCATTTAAATAGTCCACACACTTCTTAATATGTTGGGAATTTCTCTTCCATAAAATAAAGATGTCATCCAAATAATGGTAATAAACAACCCAATATTCACTAAAAATTGAGATGATGACATGTTTTTTTTCCCAGCCATATAAAACTAGGTTGGCGTAGGTGGGAGCACAACTTGCATCCATTGTTATGCCTCTGGTTTGCCTGAAATAGTCTCCTTCAAAATAAAAGTAATTACTCCATAAAATAATATCTGTAAGTTCAACAAAAACACTTATGGATATTATTTTATGGAATAATTATGTAAGATACTGTGTTTCCTGTACATGCTCAAGGTAAAATTACTTGAGCATCAATAATCTGCAGAAAAAAAAGATGAACAGCATAACACCAAACACTTTTTCCCATAGGAAATAATTGCTAGAGTGAAACTAAGCATTTATAGTGTTCTTAAATTCAGGGCTGCTAAATTATAAAAAAAAAAAAAAAAAAAAAATAGCTCCTCTATTTTTATACACATATAATTATTTCTTGGTTTTAAAGTTTTCACATTTAAATGTGTCTTTAAAGGCACTGGTTTTACTTTAAAACAATTTGAAATGATTTTGATATGGAAAACAATGTAGTGAACTGAATTTATAACAGCCGGCTGTAGAAATCATATTTAGATTGTGTTAATGGATTTTGTGCAAATTGTTTCATTCATTGGGAAGACTGCACTTCTGATTGGTTGGAAAAGGGTTTTAAAAAATTTGGGAGGTAGTTTAATATTGTTCTGATGAAGTCTGAGATTGTTCGGACAAAAGGGCTTAAAGTGTTTTGTTATTAGCAATAAATTTTGGGTTTTATTCTTGGTCGTGGTACAGTTATTTTATTTTATTTGTTTTATTTGTCGTGATGGAGATTTTTTTGGATTACTAGTGTGATTTCTAAGTGTGTACTAGCAATGATTCAGTTCTTTAGGAAGATTTCTCCCTTCTTTGAGTTGGTGCAACTGTGGAGCTTGTATGTCTAAGTTTGGGGGTTGTAGAGGGCTTAACCCTCCAGCAAAAAAAAAAAAAAAAAAAACCTAGAAAAAACAAAATTTTCTCCCTTTCATAATTCAGACATTTTTGTTGTTCTTTTGGAATGTCAACTTTCAGGAAATCAGCACTTCACAGTAGAACCAAAATGTGAATAGTGTTGATCATGTGACTGTGTTTAGTAGAAGTGAAATAAAACTGCTCAGAAATAATCTGGCTTCACAAATGCATACACAAATCTCATTTCAAAAATGTACACACAAATCTGGCTTCACAAATGCTCACGCATTCAGTGTCATCAGCTCAAGAAATGCATTATGTTCTTTAAACATAAGTTTGTTGAATTCTGCCATCACTCATAGATAAGAAGTTATGGAAGCAAGAAAAACATCACTCAGATTTAAATCAAAGTGGAAATACTGCCTGGGTTTCTTTTAACTAGAGAGGAAAAAGCAAATGCAAATAAAGATGTTGCTTACCTTTGGACTATATACTTCTAGATAGAGCTCTAACTGGATACATTTTTTATTTGTAGAAAGCATGCAACTACTTTTTGACCTTCTGTTTCAATTGTAGATATTACTACAATATAGTTGTTCAGCTGCACTTTGAAAAAAGTCAAGATAAGCTCTAAGAATTCTTCATGCCATCTGCCTGTTAAGCGCATTTATTTTCTATTTTCTTTTGTATACTCTGACTTTGCTTGAATGTTTGATTTTTCTAAATGCAAAGCTTAGTTTTATTTATATCAGTTAATGAACTGATTAATTCTCTTTTAAAAGTTTATGGTTTACAATTTATTTTTCCTTAAGATATGGACACTGGAGTGGTGCACAAATGACTGCTTTTACCTTTTAAAGAGTTACTGATAAGACTGTTGTCACTATACAGATATTTAAAGTTGGCTTATTTTAAGGCTAAACAGTAATTGTGTTTTAACGTGTCACTCTGTGTAACTAGAGTTGATATTATCATGAAGACAGTGAAAGGGATATTGGTACTCGAGCTGTACCTATAACCCCTCCTTTAAAACATATTGTGTGTGTGTCATGTAATCCTAGTCAGCTTTCAACTTGTTGGTAAGATTGCATTGGAAGGCATTGCACTCAGTTTGAGATGACTGAAATCCCAGAGAGATAGTGGCCATAACTCTGATCTGTAGTTATGAAATATAAAGGATATTTGGGCATGGTAGGTGTTATTACCCAAGGAAGCAGTGCACATTTACCATATGTTCTTAAGGCCAGCCATGCTTACATATTATTTGGTGCCAACAGGGTGGATTTTAAAGCCTACACTATCATACTTAACGGATGATGGTGGTGCGGATCATAAGGCTTAATCCTCTGTGTGACACGAGTAGTTTTGAAGAAGTTTTTGAGAGCCCTGTATTTTTTTATAGTAATAATTTTAGTTTTTGGTTTTGTAGAATATTTAAAGTTATTAATTTTGTAAATATTTATTTTCTTTTTTCCCATTTATTAATTGATATATTATACAAAATTAATTTCTTGATAATTTAGTCAGATGTGACTGGTGGTTATCCTTCTTCTGGACAAAGCTTGAACTCTTGAGCTATGACTGCCCGAGCTTCAACTCTCCGACGATTGGAGTTCGTCCATAGGAAATCACTGTTGGTGAGTTGTCACAGAAGTGATTCCTTTTGCGGGGACTTTACACCTTCTTAAAGTTGTTGCAACCATGGAGTTGGTATATATAAGCTCAAGGATATTGGGGATTTGCATCCCCCACTGGGTTGGGGGATGCAATGGGGCTTGCCCCCCCCAGAAACAGTTAAGTGTTATTCAGCAAGATGTTTTCGGCGAATACTGTTTGTGTATTTCAATCCACAGTGCATTCCATTTTGTCCACTCATAGTTTAATGACTACTATACTATTATATGATTATGCAACTGAAACTTATCAACCAAATTTCTTAATAACCAAATTATCACTTTTGTGTAGTGTAATTTTATTTCAACTTAGCTCTCAACAAAAAATATCTAAAAGTTTCTCTTTAGACTGTTAGGACTAACTCTTGTCATTCTGAAAATGTTCATTGTAATTTCTTGTACTTTGTTGTAGTTGTTGTATCTTTCGGCTTTTCCCAGTTAGGGGTTGCCACAGCAGAACTCCGGTCCGCTAATGATTGGCAGTAGATTTTTTAGGTACCAACTTGCCAGGCCTGACGCACAACCTTCAACGAAGGTACGCCCATTGTTGTAGTAATTAATGAAAATACTTTTAATATGCATTCTCCAGATTGGTCAGACTGCTACATATATTCATTACTCTATTTCATTTGCTACATTTTGATGACACTTTCTACTGTTTATTGTTGTTAGCTTTATTTGACGTGTAATGTACTTTTTGTGTAAGTCACTGCTGCCTTATTGGCTTCGGTCAAAAGTTGTAAGTCTAGTCCATCTACTCATTTAACACATAAATCAATTATTCAATAAATAGATATATATAAAGCATTGATTTATATGTAGAATAAGACATCTTTCATCTTTTTGATACCCACAATTGCAACATCAACAGAAGCAAAAACTGTAGAATAATAGGGTATTAAGAAAGTATATCCTGAATCAAGCATGGTGAAATATAAGGTACATGTATGGGAATGTGAGCGAAGATATGTTATTTATATGTGAGGCTGTGATTTTTAAGGGATAGTGCCTTCTTTTTGCACAGAACTTTGCAAAGACAGTGGGAGGGGTAAGAAACTGGTATTAAGATGCAGGTGTGAGGACTGGAACAGAGAAAAGGGAGTCTGCGGTGCACATAGAAATGAGAAAAACAAGACAATATGAATGGGTAGGGATATTATGTTACACAGAAGTGGTCATCCGATTAAACGACGAATACAGAGATAAAAGAGAATCAGTGTTGAAGAGGATTAAGCTATCCACATGGTAAAGGTAACCAGACAACATGGCATGACCACAGTTGATACAGTTGGCACAAGATGAGGGAATGTTAGCAGTTGGTGCCCAGTTATTAACCATGGGAAGTGGGTTTTGACTAATATGTATTGCCAGAAGCCACTCTTTTACACTTCATGGCACCTCCCATGGGGCCATCTTCTGTTTTTGTTGCTGTGGATGCTTGGAAAAGCATTTTGTGCCTCTACTTCAGCAGACAATGTAGCTTTCTCATCAAGGTGAGAGATGTAATATCTGATCCACTGTTGCTATAACTACCATAAAAACATCTTTGTCAGGATGTCAGATGGTATAGCAGATAGCTTATGTGGTGATACAATTATAGGGCTTTGGAAACTTGATTTACCAGGGGAGATGAGGAAGACTGGACCACGTGGTCTACCTTCAAGGGTGATTCCTATGCAGAAAGGGTGACAGAAAGAAATACACTGATACAATGAACAACCATTGCTCTAGAGACCCAGCAGTACTATACTGCATGCAGATATATATAATGTCAACAAAGGCACAACATAAACCACTCACATTTCAAGCATTCCTTCCACCCCCTGCAGATTTTTTTTCATTTGGTATGTGCTCCCTACAGTGGAGTATTAATCCAAGGATTGTAAAACATTTACATTCCTTTACAGTAAAATGCTATTGGATACACTGTGGATTTAAATATCTCAGTAACAGACAAGTCAAAAGGAGATCAGAACACAGTGTGAGTTGTGCACTATAACCCCAGAATAGCACCAACTCCTTTACATTACAGTCTCTGTTAATACCATAAAAAGCTATTTAAAAAGCGTATGCCAGCTTCACATGTAACAGACAAACTCCTGTCTGACTTTTTGCAAATAGCAGCAGAAGCAATAGCTCACCCAGTAACTATACGATCAAACAGATCCAGGATGTAAAATCTGGTACCTGAAATCTGGAAAATCTCCCATATTATACCTTTACACAAAGGAGGTAACTCCACAGAGCTGACCAGTTATCGCACCCAGTAAATATACTAATAAGCAGATCCATAACAGAAAACCTAGTGCTTAAAATCTGGAAAAACTCACATATTATACCTTTACACAAAGGAGGTAAATCCACAGAGCTGACCAGTCATCACCCAATTGCCATTCTGTCACCATTAACAAAAATCCTGAAAGAGTAGTTTACACACAATTGATGCATTATCTACACACACACACAAAGTTCTGTCTAACACTCAACATGGCTTCCTCCCTTATCATAGTACTACGACAGCCTTAATGTCCTTTACTAACACAGTGAATCATTATAGAAATAATGGAAAATTGGTATCTGACATCTTTTTGGACCTTTCTAAAGCCTTCAACATGGTAAATCATAACAAACTTATTAACACTGTCATAACCCTAAACCTCAGCACTCCCTCTATCACCTGGTTTAAACCTACTTATCAGGATGCCAGCAGGCTGTCCAGTAGCAAAATTAACTCTCTCCCTTCTTCCAGTAACCCTAGGAGTTCCCCAAGGCCCCATCCTTGGACCTCTTTTTGTTCTGTCTTTTCGCAAACAAACCACATTTCTACTCCTCACCCTACAGTTATACAATATGCAGATGACTCAAACTAGTATGTGCAGCCTCCTCCCTTCCAGGCCTCCAGACCATAACCCAAAACTCTTTTCTAGCTGCTGAAGCATGGCTCATAAACACCCAACTCATTCTAAACACCCAAAAAAACAAATTCCTTCTCTTTTCCCCCTTCAAGAGCTCCTTCATCATACCTGTCATTCAATAGCTCATCCAAAAATAAAACTACCATCACACCAGTAACTCACACCAAACGTCTAGGTATAGAAATTGGCAACAACTTGAAATTTGACATTCACATCTCTCAAACCATTAAGAAAGTATGCAAGAAACTAGGAGCTCTCTACAGAACCAAGCAATTCCTGACCTTAAATACAAAAGCTGCCATTGCTCGCACACACCTCCTGTCAACACCCTATACGCCTCTCCATTTCTAACCAACCTCAGAAAAACTGACCTAGCAAGCAACATCTAAACCAAATAGTTTTCCTTTCTAAAGGAAGTATCATTATTGCAGAAGACTTTAATTGTATCCTAAAGGAAAGTAAAACCAGTGTTTTAGGGAGAAAAAAATATCATCTCAAGCTAAATACTTAAAATACTTCATAAATTCATATCATTTGAATGATATTAATGATCAAGCTGATCCTAAATCACTACAATATACTTTCTTCTCAAATAGACATAGTTCTTACTCTAAGATAGATAGAATTCTGATTTCTAGCCAAATAGTCAATGATTTCATTAAACCTAAGATCATCTCATGCCCATTATCTGACCATAATTCAATAACTTTTGAACTCTCTATAAATATAACATTTAATATACAAATTAGAAGAATTCCAGCGTATCTTTCTCAATTAAAAGAATTCAAGGAATTCATAAATCAGGAGACTCAAAACTTTATAGAAACAAATACATATCCAGACAGTTCGGTTATATATACATGGAATGCCTTAAAAGTATATTTATATGGACAAATTAATAGAAGGTATAGTAACAAAAGGAAATCTTGGGATAGAGACTTACAGGAGATACAGAACAGACTAGACATGCTTAAACCAAACAACAAAGACAAACTTACCAATAGAGATACAAGAGAAGAAATTAACAAACTAAACAATGAATACAAGGAAATATTAAATCATAAGACTATGATTTGTCTAGAAAAATGTAAATCACTAACCTTCTCAGTGAATCCTAAACATTTAAATAATCTTAAAAATAAAACTAAAAGACCTAATAAACATTATCATATTAAAAAGACATTTATTCTATAAGGAAAAAAAAGAAAGTTTTTAATGTACATGATATAACAGAAGAATCCAGAGACTACTTTCTTAAAATTAATCAAAATACAGTTAAAATGGAGCCAAAAGATAAAATAAAAGAATTTATAAGTAAAACTATTAATAAAAATCGTAACAAACAGCAAGCAGATTTTATAGATAAACATATAACATTCTCGGATATCCAAACTCAAATTAATAAACTTAAACTAAATAAAGCACCAGGTAACAATGGTATCATACCAGAAATTTATAACATAATGCCCAAAAGTGCTCTTACTTTACTTCAAAATGTATTCTTAAAAGCTCAGAATGAATTTATAACTCCCATCACGGAAATACACATTTATTTCATCAATACTGAAATCTAATAAAGACCCAACTAAATATTCCTCTTATAGACCTATCTCTTTACTGAACGTTGACTATAAAGTGTTTATGAACATTTATGCTGAAAGAGTGAACAAAATTCTTCCACATTTAATAAAAGAAGATCAAACAGGCATTATAATTAACAGAAATACATTTGACAACATAAAAAGAACTCTAACATTAATTGATTACTCTCATAAGAAAAAAAATAACATTAATAAGCCTAGATATCAACTCTGCTTTTGATTCAGTAAACTGGGATTATGTGTTTATATTACTTGAATACTTAAATTCCTCAAATAATTTTGTAAATCTAATATGACACCTATACAAAGAGGCATTCGAGTACATAAAAATTGGTACATCCATTTCACAAAACATTCCAGTCTTAAAAGGAGCTATACAGGGTTGCCCACTTTCTCCTTTATTATTTACCCTAATAATGGAACCTTGGGCTAATGAAATAAGAAGAAATAAAAATATAGAGGGACTAAATATTAATACAGAAACATCGTCTAAAATTCAGCTCTTTGCTGATGATTTCCTTATAGCATCAAAAGGGAACAATTCTTCCAATGCATCTTTATTTAACTCTATGGATGGATTTCAGAAAATGTCAGGTTTAATCTTCAATGATGATAAAACAAAAATACTTCCTATCTAATCAAACAAAAACAAATTAAAGGGACAAATACCATAAATATGAATCTAACACTGATCAAATTACATATTTTGGATTTATCTTAGTTAAAGATATCAAGACTATCCCCCGGATTCACTATCCTTCCATGCAGGACTAGCTTGCACAGAAGTTGCAATTTAGGAGCAGGACGGCAGTGCACCATGCATAGTAATGAAGGCGTACTGCCTGAGCTCCTAAACGGATATGGAGCATGTACGAGTGCAGGGGGCGTGTCTGAGAGCACACCTCTCAGAATATACATGTCCCTGCAATTAAGAACAGCAGTGTTGGAGTAAGAATGAGTGCGACCGCTCATAGGTGTTTGCATACCCCCAGCAACACCCCCCAAGTGTACAAGAGCAATAGTTACAACATTTAAATATGAAGACTTTTATTCTTATGAAACAGATCAAATTTAACCATAGGTGGGAAGGTTTGTCCATCGCTTAGCTACGGTTAATGCAGTTTAAATGGCACAAGAGGATAAAAAGCAAGCTATATGCAAATGAAGCAGTACAGCAATAGTGTAGTGGGCAGAGCATTCGCCTTATGAGCAGTCATTCCCGGTTCGAGTCCCACTCCAGTACAATCCATTTTCCATGTCAAATCACTGTATGATCAATTTATTTTGTTGCATAACCTACAACATAACATATATTTGTGAACTGGAGTGCTGCATTAAATGCAGATGTGAGGTGCCATTGTTATAATGTTGCAAAGTCCACATGTAATCTCAACTGCCCCATACAGTATATGTACACAGGAATCAGGGATACAAATGGAAGGTGAAATGTGTAATGAATGATAAATCCATCCAGGTGCCAAATCCACCACCTGCCCAAGAACCATTAAACATCACTCTCTAAATTAGTGCAGTGGTAAGCGGGTGTAAGCACTAGTAAGCAAGAGTAAGCATAGTTATGCAGTAGTAAGCAGGAGTAAGCATATTTAAGCAGTAGTAGGCGGGTTTAAGCCCGTTTGCATGGGGGTAAGCAATGCGCACACAGGTTAAGCAATATTGAAGCTAACTCGCTGTAACCATATTTAACTGGAGGTTATCATTGCTTACCTTTGCACAAACCCACGCAAACCCGCTTACAATTGCTTAAAAGTGCCTTAAGCACTCTGTATGCATCAGTTGCTGTTATGGCCAGAAACAAAATAAACAGCCTTTGCAGGTCTTGAACCAAGGACCCTGTACACTATAGTCACAGTAGTTAACCACTAAGCCATCACAGCATTACATAAGATTGAGGTATCACCAAACAGATCCTCACCATAGGAAATATAAACTGAACATGTGAACGGAATCTATATACAGTTGTATATTGTATAACCAACTGCAGGACATAAATATGTGAACTGGAGTACTGCATTAAGCCAAATGTCAGGTGTCAATCTAATAAAGTGTTGAAATCCCCTAATAAACACAAGGACCCCATACAGTGTGTGTACACATGAATCATGGATACCAAACACATATATAGCATGCAATGAATAATAAATCAATGCCACAATGCATATATAATGCAACTTAAATATAAAGCAATGCTAAGCATTGCACAGTCCAGCTTAGTAGGTGTAAGCAATGTGTAGGCCAGCTAACTCAATCTGCCCATTGGTATACCCCTTTAAGCAATGCCAACCTTAGTTAAGCAGGTTTGCCCATAGCTTAGCCTTTTCAAAACTGTCCAATCACAGCAAAGTGCTGGAAACTGGCCCTATTTAAACCCAACAGGTGGGAACACATCTCATAACTGGTTGTAGCTTCTCCTTGTAGACACTATGTCTGGAATGGGAGAGGGTGTGCACTTTCGGGTGCAGCGCTGGGACATCCAGGAGTTCAGAGACATAGCAGGACTCCTTGTGAAAGACCATGACCAGAGACTGCTGCAGGGCCAGTACCAAGGTCCCCAATACAAAGCGGAATCCTGGGACCATCTCGCCCGTGACCTCACCAGTGCCACTGGCATACCCCGAACTGGTGAACAGGTCAGGCATCACTATGCCAACCTGAAGTGGTGAAAGGGGGATCACTTGGATCAGTAGATCCAAGAGGCTAGAAGGACAGGGGAAGTCCCAGCCATGTGTAAGTATCAATCCACTACCTGTTTAATAATTGCCAGCTCATGTATATCATGGATAGGTATGGCTAAATAATCCTTTTATGTCTTTCACAGCGGCAAGTGAGCGGGCATGAACCAGGAGGCCCATGTATGTAGAGTTGAGTGGTTGCGACATGAGGCAGGTTAGTAATACTCTTGCATGTACTGTCAAAGGAAATAAATCTAAAAGTAGTAGTAAGTTAATTGCCTGTATAAAACCTGTATTGTTTAAGGCATGTACCGAATACACCAGAGAATATGGCAGGAAGAGTCTCATATAGGTTGTATGTAAATAAAAGCATAGTAGCCTGACAATAAAGATCTAACTGCTGGACTGCGTGTATTTACTCTGGTATCATATGGTAATGTAGATTTGTAATCACTTAATAGTGCTGTCGTATTAAGCACTGTTACCCACACTGTGCTACATAAATAAAATGCATAGGAATGTCTGTATATGACTGTTGTAATCCCAAGAGGTCATATAGTACAACTGAGAGAGACTTAGACAAGAAACTGTGAAAAGACAGACAACAAAATCCAAGTAGCACACTCAACTGAGATGTGAACTGTTGTATTTTTAGCACACACAACCATGGTTCGAATACTGGGAGTTGTAGTAGGCTGTATGCATAATTATACTCCACAACTGTACAGATATGTCCTGAATGTCCAGTAAATCAGCCCATATCTGCTGCCTGTCACCCTGTTCCCCTGGAAAATCAGTGGGGTCATCCCAGACATTTAGGCAGTAAACAAGAAATACAACTGATTGTCAGACATCTATAAGAATAAACCTGTCACTCTATCAACTCCCCAAAATGTTATGAGAGTAATAAGCCAAGAATGTCCCTTCTACACCCCCATGTTGTCAAGCTGTGACCAGAGTGTGTACAGTAACAGAGTGAGACGTATGTGCATAATACTAATGTGGAATCTGGTAATATGTGTGGCAGCATTCCGGTAGTGCTAACAAACATTTCCCCCACAGGTCTGTCAGATACAAACACTGTGCTTAGAAATAAAAGATTGATATCCTGTACTCCTGTACTGGTACTGTTTACTCTGGTATTGTATGGCATTGTTAGTGTTGCAGTTGCTCTGATGATTACTCATCACTGTCACCCACACTGTGCTGCATAATAAAACTGTCTAGGAAATCCTGTATAAGAGTGTTGTAATTACAAGGTCAGAATGTAAAACCACAGGAGAATTATAGACAGAAATCAGATAAGAGATAAACAGCAATATCTTTATAGCACACTCAACTGTGATGGACAATGTTTTATTTATAGCAGACACAGCCATGGTTGGAATCCTGGGAGTGGTAGTAAGCTGTATGCAGAATCATACCCCACAAGTGTACAGAAATGTCCAGAATGTCCAGTTAATTGGCCCATATCTGCCAGCTGTCACCCTGTCCCCTGGCATATCAATGTGCTACTGTCTGACATGTAGGCAGCATTTCATGTCATATAACTGACTGTTAGGCCTGTACATATTTGGAAAATGTCAATGAAAACAAACTTGTCATTGTACAATTCGCTAAAGGTTTAAGAGGGCAATAGTTGAAGTATGTCCCAGTTCACCTGCATGTGGTCAAGACATGCCCAGAGTGTGTGCAAAAAGAGATGGACAGGTATGTGCATAACATCAACCTGGAATCTGGGAGTATGTGTAGAAACAGTTAGTTAGTGTTAGCAAACAATACCTCCACAGGTATACCAGGTAAGAGGTGTATACTGCAGGTAAAACCAGTTCATGTATATAGTTGTTGACAGCCATACCACTGTCCAAACTAAGGCAATAGGGTAGTGTACTAATACTTGTAAAGTACAGATAACAGCACTGACTAGGAAAGTAATGTGAACTACAGGAATATACTAGTTGTTAATTGACATCCCCCCCCCATATCTGCAATAATAAACTAAATACACAACTCAATTGGTATGTGCTGACTTAACTGTAATGTTGGGACATATGTCCTATTGTTCAATAATTACTTAAATCTGTTTCTATGCATGTGCTATGTTGAAATACTCCCACATTGGTGGCATGCTGCCATCAATGTACCTACATGCTGTTGTAATTACCACTGTGGTCCCATATATGCATGTGTTCTGTTTGCTATGCAACTGTTCCATATCTGGTGTTTGGGTTAATGGGAATATCTATGCATGCTGTTATACCTAATCCTGGAATGTATTGACTATTACTAACCCACATATGTTGATAAAATTTAAACACCGTAGCATGTATGGGAATGCAGGTCCCGACGGACCCACCTGTCCCACCTCAGCTGGCCGTGGCACCAGGAACCAGCATGTCAGGGGCCCAACCTGAGACCTCCTCATCTGTTTGTCCTGCACCACCTTTAGGTGGAACCACCTCAGGGGATGGGGCTTGCCCCCCAGGGAGCAGGCACGGACAGGAGCCTGTCACTCATCGCCAGGTCTGGGTCATGGTGCGTAGCGAGCTCCGCAGGGAGGTCAGAGATCTGCTATGCCAGCTTGAGGGGCGTGTGTTGTGACTAGTGGGTTGGCCTGGCTTTCCTACTCAGCTCCCAGCACAGCTACATTCGGGGCTGTGAAGGTGCAGTGTGGACTGCCCATGGATGGGGACCTCAGTCCCACTGTTTCCACTAGGGGGATCATGGGCTTCCGATTTCCCAATACCCCTCCCCATCAAGTTGTTTACTCCCCACATGTGTCATATATCGCCACTGTATGTGACTTGTTTGTCTTGTCTGTTAACCTACCCAACCTACCTCCTCAAATATACCTACTATCTCATCCCAAAATCCCACTCTCACCTGAAAAAAAGGGCAATCTGTTCCCCCCCAAAAAATTTCACCCAATACATAGCTGTCCATTTTGCACGTGTCCACTGGGCACATGTAATCTGGTCTGATTGGCTTAACAACATATCATTGTTGTCCTCACCCTTCTCTCAGGGGTATGAGTGTCCAAATCTATCTCCAAATTCAGTGTATATGCACAGCTGTTGCTGTAGAAGAAATGGGTAGCTATGAACCTTCCTTACACCCTTCCTGCACATCCCTAGCTATTTTTTCTACTGTCTTTCCCTCTTTGTGCCCCTTTTTCACAACTTTCTTATCAACCCTTTTTCATTTCCTTTAAAGAAATTAGCATGGGGTAAGTGGGAGTAAGCACTTTTAAGCAGCAGTAAATGAGTTTGCAGTGGCTACACAGGTTAAGCAATTCAGAAGCTAACTGAGTATAAGAAACTGTAACCAGAACTTAGCAGTGCTTACCTCCGTGTAAAGCCACTTACAACTGCTTAAAAGTGCCTTAATCACTCTGTATCCAATGGCCCTTGTGTTGCCCAGCAAAAAAATAAACAGCCTCTGGAAGGCTCGAACCCAGGACCCAGAACAGCCAAAGTGATTTACCACTAAGCCATGTCCAATATACATAACCCTGATGTTTTTACAAACATATCATCCAGCACAGGCATGCAACAGTACAGGAAATGTATTTAAACATGTAGATGTGTGTGTGTATAAATATTTATATCTAAATAGATATATACATATCTATATATATAGTTATAGATATAGATATATATAAATATATAAATATATATATATATATATATATATATATATATATATATATATATACATACATATAAATATCTACATGTATATATATATATATATATATATATATATATGGGTTCATGTCAAACCCACGACATGTTCAAATATCGAAAGTCAGTACACCGACACGAAACCATCGACATTTCAAAACATCGACAGTACAGGTACGAAAGGACAGGCGCTAACATGGGTCCTGCAAGGGAGTAGTATGGGTACAGTATCATATCATATCCTTTACTTCCCCTTGCAGGACATGTTTTGTTTTACTGTCGATATATGAACATGTTGTGGGTTTGACATGAATCTATATATATATATATATATATATATATATATATATATATATATATATGTGTGTGTGTGTGTGTGTGTGTGTGTGTGTGTATATATATATATATATATATATATATATATATATATATATATATATATACATATATGTGTGTGTGTATATGTATATGGGTTGTCAAACCCGACATGTTCAAATATGAAAGTCAGTACCGACACGAAACCATCGTCATTTCAAAACATCGACAGTACAGGTATAAAGGACAGGCGCTAACATGGGTCCTGCAAGGGAAGTAGTATGGGTGCAGTATCATATCATATCCTTTACTTCCTTGCAGGACCCATGTTATATTCGATGTTTTGAAATGTCGATGGTTTGTCGGTGTACTGACTTTCCATATTTGAACATGTCCTGGGTTTGACATGAACCCATATATATATATATATATATATATATACATATACATATGCATACATCTATATACGATATGTCTACATATATATATATATATGTCTATGTATATATATATATATATATATATATATATATATATATATATATATATATATATATCTATATATATATATATATAGATATATAGATATATATATATATATATATATATAGATATATATATATATATATATATATAGATAGATATATATATATATATATATATATATATATATATATATATATATATATATATATATATATGTATGTATGTATATATTATTGATTTATTTTACATTTGTTAACCGGGGGTGTCTGACTGAGCCGAAAAGGCCCTTTTTCAGCAGAGGCCCAAGGAGAAAAGCTCCACAAAGAAAAATTACAGACACATTTAGTTATTTAGACATGATCAGTATACACACAAATTACAGGAGACATGTTTTTACAGTGGTATGCAGCACATAAATAGTTACAGTGGAGAGAACAAACAAAAAATATTAATTTTAAAAATAAAGGTAATTAATAGATTTGTGGTGTACAGCTGAAATTTGGAACCTAGGTAGAATACATACATAGTACACAGGTACAGTACATACATTGTAGATTAGCCAGTGTTTGTGAGTAAGATTGAAAACTATTATCAAGTGCTCTAGATTTTGTATGTATGCGTTATCCGCTTTCACTAGCCTGGGGAGCAATCATGGCACTGCCAACTTTCCTTGAGATGTTGCCTGATGAGGTTGTTAAAGGAGGCTTTGGATGATGTGTTTTGAATGCTTGTAGGGACAGAGTTCCATTTTTTAGCCAGTGTACTACTATATAGTGCATCTCCAAAGCTATTGTAGCTGTTAGTGACTTCTAGTAGTAGTTTTCTTGATGATCTAAGAGGCCTTTTGGCTGAATTATGTTGTACTAGGTTTTTGAGGGCAGGATACTTATTGGGGAGGTAATAGATAGAATGACAGACGCAGAGCTGATTGTAGGTTAGGAGGTTGGGCAGTGCAAGCCAGTGGAGCTGTCTCAAAGCAGTACAGTGATGAGTTCTATATGAGCAATTTGCAGCAAAGCGGGCAATTCTGTTATAGCAGGCTTCCATTTTACTTAGTTCAGTTTTGTTGAGATTAGTCAGAATGGGAGATGCATAGAGTAGGGTGGATAGAAGTTGGGAGCGAGCAATGGCTGATGTTGTGTTGTTGGTAAGAAATGGTTTGATATGGTAGAGCAACCCCAGTTTGGCATGTACTTTTTTAATAGTTAAGTTGAGATGACTATCAAATTTTAGGTGGGAGTCTATGGTTATTCCCAATAGCTTAGCATGTGCCACTGGAGCAATTGGAGTAGCATTAGTGCAATAGATAGTGAATTGACTGTTAGTGTTTTTGTTAGAACTGGTTATAATCATAAGCTGAGGTTTCTTTGGATTGTGGATAAGTTGGGCTTTGGTAAGGTAGTTTTCAACGTCAGAGAATGCTAGTTGAGTTGTTTGCAAGAGGGTGGGAATGTATTGTGCAGCACAGATTAAGGTAGTGTCATCTGCATACTGAATTATAGATGCATGCTGTGTGGAGGTATGGAGGTCATTTGTGAAGACTGAATAGTAGTGGTCCTAAGATAGAACCCTGTGGGACTCCTATAGTTATGGGCAGCTGAGGAGAGAGAGAATTTTCCCATTTCACAGCTTGGTACCTGTCAGTTAAGTAGCTTTGGAACCAGGTAAGAGTGTAATTTGATAGATGATATTGGTTTAGTTTGTTTAGCAGGATTTGGAGTGAGACTGTGTCAAATGTTTTGGACATACCCAAAAAAAGAGTTGACACTTGTAGGCCTTCATTTTTTAGACGGTTTACTGTGTCTGTGAAGCAGAGGAGGGCTGTAGTGGTCCTATGGGCAAGTCTGAAACCATGCTGAGTAAGTGACAGGATGTTGCTGTCTAGGAGATAGTTTAGCTTCTGCGTATGGATGCATTTTTCTATATATATATATATATATATATATATATATATATATATATCTATATATATATATCTATATATATATATATATATATATATATATATATATATATATATATATATATATATATATACAGAATAGTATATATATGTAAGCATATATATTTATCTATATATGTTTATACAGATAGTATCTATAGATAGAAAAGAGAACATAGTAAATACATATATGACCACAGGCACCATTAATGGGGGTAAGAGGGACCAAGATACGTACGTCTTGTATGTATTGATATAACAAGTTTTGCCCTGCAATACAGTACCAACTGTTGCAAGTCCCATAACCAGGACCTGACACAACATGGGCACAAGATGTTAACAGTAATCCATTCCACCTGTATGATGTCAGGCTGGTATCAATAACATATCATGCAGTACAGTCTATCTACCATAGGGAATGTACAATGTGGAAGCAATAAACACTCCTAAGATACATACACACACACACATATATGCAGATACACACACACACACACACACACATATATATATATATATATATATATATATATATATATATATATGTGTGTGTGTGTGTGTGTAACTACACATACACACACACACACACAAATATGTATAGGAAAATACATATTTAGTGGTTGCACACCATATGGAACAGCCAGTATTCCTACAGTTGCCACCTTATCAGATGGACAGTATATGAGTCACCCATACAAAAGACAATTGTTGCCTGAAACATATACCCACAGAGAGGTCAAAGGATATAACGCCACACACAGGTTTGCATGCATGAGAAAGCTTTATTTGTGTACTATTACAGTTATATATGCCATGTCATATAGCTGTATAGACTCTGAAATACATATAAACAAACTAATGCAACTCTCAAACAGATCAATTAATACAGTATTCCGGAAAGCATAACATATGTTACTGTCCAGGCCAATTACTTCAAGAAGTACAGCAATAAAGACAGACTGGGCCACATGATAACAATCAATCAACAGTAAGTAATGCAGATGTAGAATCCAGCAGCCTCTATTTACACTCTGTACACAATCTCTAGAGGGTAAATGCATCAGTTATCTGTTACATAACAAGGCATAACTGAAACCATCACAATCACACTGACAAACAGAACAGTATGTGTGGCAGGAAGCAGTAGGCCTGCATTTACCCAAGGTGAATTGTATGGTAATGTACATCCAGATACCTTAAGGCAGCTTACTTCTGATACCCTCACATGTTATAACAGCCTAGGTTAGTTATGGTGCATCCCCCCCATAGTCTGACATACAGGGGCATTTATCACTGTTACATACACTGACCTCTGGACTGCATAAGGCACACATGTATTTTGCAGATGAAGCCCACACATATATGGACCCAACTCCACACTATGTGTGGGGGGCCACAACAGCAGTGGAATGATGTCAGGAACGGCAGCATGACATACTCACAGGCTACTACATAACAGCCGCTGACAGCATGTTATATGGACAAAGCCTGGTATGTAGGTGGAGGGCAGAGGCTGGAACACAAGCCCATATGTGAAATAGTGTTGTCATACACTAAGCAAGTTGCTGGTGTTACAGGATAGTCTGCAACATACCCTTAGTCAGGAATATGAAGGCAGAAACACAAATGGATGTAGCCATGTACTGATAAAACTCAACACACACTGCCAGTGATATATCTGACACAAAACCTGTGTGATGGACAGGCAAAATATAACAGGCACACCTCTGGTCATCAAGTGGATAGGCACACAGTTGAGAGCTATGCAGACAGTCTGCAGCCCATGTTAAACTAGTATGTACACACAAACCCTGTAACACTGGTGCTATACAATGCATACAACAAAACTACTCACACTCTGTTTGTAGTTCTGGAACCTCATACAAATATGTAGCTGGCCTGAGTGTGCAAGTTCTCTTGTAAGAGGTATTGCCACCTCCTGTCTGTAACACTGCTGCCCACACACAGGAAGGATGTCCACCATACAGGAAAGGTAAAGGGACCACCCCTACATGATGTGGGGATTTATAGTAGTGGGTTGCCTTGACAGTGGTAATTGGAAGTACTACACATGATGCTGCATGAAGATAGCAAGTGGAGGACACTGATTGGTGCAGTGGCCATCACCTGATCATGTGCATCACCTACAAATGCCATGCTGCAGTCTATTCCAAGCAGCTCAATCCATTTACTGGAGAGAGAGAGATGGGGAGAGAGAGAAAGAGAAAACAGAAAACAGATCCAGAACCAAAATCAGAACCACAACCAAATCAAAAACAGAAACAAAAGAAGCAGGCTAAGGCCATAGCCAAGGAGAGAGAAAACATCATCCTACAAGGACACCATCCACAACAGAGCTCATTCCCACAACAGCTATGTGAAGTTTATATGCATGTAATTGATTGTAGTACTTGGTCCATAATACTGGGGTAGATGATGTGGAATGATATATATGTGCCATCAGATGTTGCTGTTGTAATGATGTTCAGCTGAACAACTGCTATGGACATTTGAGTCTGTCCATGTGAGTAGTGGGACATACCCGTCAACTGTGCAGAGCAGCACCAACTGACAAGATGTAAGCCAACATAGTGTGTGTTGTGTAATGGAAAGGATATCTATTACTGTGGCCAATAGCTGGTGGTGGAAGTAATGCCATAATGATGTACACGTGGGTTCCAGAGCCCACCACTTGCAGGACACTCAAGTTAACATGTATTGTAGCATGCTGAAATGCCATATGTGTGTAATAGGCTTACGTGCAATCTGGCCCTGTATATACCCCCCTAATGTTAGGCTGTGTCCATATGTGGCACCTGTATGTGTTGTAGCAAGGCAGAACAGTGCAGCTGTACAGGAAGTAGAGTTAGAGATTGTGGACCTGATGTCTGAATGTACCTCATATATAGGTATGTATATGTATATATATATATATATATATATATATATATATATATATATATACATTGGTGGGAAGCCTGGGAGAACAATTCAAGGAACCACAAATCATTAAAGAAATGCTCAGGAGCTGGTTTAAACCCGGCTCCTGAACATTCCTTTAATGATTTGTGGTCCCTTGAATTGTTCTCCCAGGCTTCTCACCAGTGTATTAGTCTTACTCAGCCTGGCCTTAGTGTTTTTACTTGAATATATATATATATATATATATATATATATATATATATATATATATATATATATGTGTGTGTGTGTGTGTGTGTGTGTGTCTACAGATATACAGATACCCATATGTAGACACACATACACACATATATATATATATATATATATATATATATATATATATATATATGTATACAACATAATATATATCTATACACACACACACACACACACACATATATATATATATATATATATATATATATATGCGTATGTCTACATATATACAAACACACACATATATGTATGTAAATACATGTCCCCTATATTACCAACGCAGTGCTGCATGCTATGTGTGAGGGAACAGCACACATAGCAATACACACAGATATATACAGCTGTAAGTGTGTGCAACATGGATGGGTGTGTCATATGCAAACCCCTTGTTGAGACCACATTGCCCTTGTCTGTGAAGTAGGGAATGGGAATATGGAGAAGGATAGCATATATATTTGTGGAGGTGGTTCAGGTTGGTAGATATAGAGGACAGCCTACAGGGGGTGGTATATGACACATGTGGTAGGTAAACACCTGGATGGTGTGTGTGGTCTGGGATGTGGAAGCCCCATGGGCCCCATATGGATAAAATGGGAACAAGGCCCCCACCCATTGCTACTCACAGCAGCAGTCCACGGCCCTGAAGGTGCCTGGCCTGGAGGCTGACCAGGAGGAGCATGTGGACCCTGTGAATGTGTACTGGGTGCCTCAAGGTGCTGTAGCACATCCCACAAGTGTCTGTCGATCCCCATATTAAACAGACCCTGGACCTGACCTCGGCTGACAGGTTGATGTCTGTTTGTGTCCCTTGGAGGGGACAACATCCTCTGAGGTGGTTCCACCTGAAGGTAGTGCTAGGCCAGTAGATGAGGAGGTGCCAGGGAGGGTCCCACATGTGATGTGGCCTGGTAACATGGCCAGATGAGGTTGGAGAGGTGGTTCTGCTGGTAACTATTCCCTAAACATGCTATACTGTCACTGTTATAGAACATATGTGGGTAGTAATAGTCTACTCAATCCCAGAACATGTCCAACAGCATGCATAGATATCCTCAATAACACAGAATGACAGATGTACAGCAATCACATAGCAAGCATACCACATGCATATATGGAACCACAATGGCCCTGACAATGGCATGCAGGTGAAATAGTCCATAACAGGCCAGCAGTGATAGTGTCCACACAGGGAACATGGCTACGAACACATAGCACAAAGTGTGGTATAATACAATATTTGTCCCAATGGTAAGTAAGCTGTAGCCATACCTATTGAGTTGTGTGAACAGTTTGTTCTCACTGATATGGTAGTGGGTGGAGGGGTGACAGAGATATGTATTTAAAACTATGGTAACCTTGTTGTATGAATGGCTCAGACCTGTTTCCATCTTTATGCCTATCAGGCAAGATGTCCCACGGCTGTCTACTCACATATTCAGCGGCGGAAACTGATGTTGTGTTGAACCACCTAATACAACACTGTCCTTTTCTGTTCAGCATGGCCAGCCATGAGCAGCAGGAGCGGACTGTCCTGTGGAACGATCTAGTCCACAGGGTCAATGATGTTGGCCTGCATAACTGCAGTTATGAGCAGATCCAGCATCATTGTTCTGACCTACTTCCCAATGCGCATCTGCATGCTGCTGCAGTCCGGGGGGATCACCTCGCAACAGGGGGGGGGTCATGCCATCCATCCCTTCCTGACACATGCTGAGGAGATCCTCACCAGCCTCGTGGCACCTGCCCGCCCACACACCCAACAACTGGCAGAGACCATTGTGGAGGTGGTTGCTACCCACACACTGGCTGAGGAGCATGCAGGTAAGCCCACAGGGCACATCAGTAGACCACTGTTGCATATGCATCCGCATCTGTACAGGTAGATCATGCATATGTGAAATGTCATATATATATATATATAGTTTTTTTGCTGCATAGTAGTAATAAACAGATGTGCATAAGCGGTAGTATTGTGGACTTGTACTGTTGATGTACTGTAATGCTGCACCCACCCTGTAGCAATGCCATAGCTGTGGCCACTGACATCGCATCTCTCACAGTCTTATGTAGGTCCCTCTGGCATACCACCAAGGCAGCAGCCTGTAGCTGGTGATTATGGTTTATGTTGATTCTTGCCAATACACTGGGCATGTAATGGCTATGGTATATTCCTTGCACACATCTAAAACACCTACCCCTAATACATGCCGTACATGTTCACATATTGTTGCTGTTAAATGCACTGCATCACAGTGGTGACTATGTTGGGGTATCTGAAGGGTATGTCAGACACCTGCAGGATAACTAACATCCTGTCATTGCAAAATGTGTCCACCGAGATGAACATAATGGTCGGACACATGGCCTACAGTAGGGACATGTGTGAAACATCACCCTTATCCAGTGCAACAACAGTGTATATATACCAGTATTAGAATGGCAATTGTTACAGATCTACACTATGGCATAACATAATACTGTGGTCCACATTATTAGCTGGGACTAGACTGTAACATGTGGTGTTCAGTGTATGGGACACTGCAAAGTGACACACAAGTGTAGGCCATACTTGTCAAGCATCTGCAAAAAGGCTGAAGGTGGGGAGGGTGTGTCAGCATGACACACCAGTGTACTGCAGCAGGGATCCTAAGGATGCTAAGAATGGCTGTAGCTGCACACAGTCAGGTTCAGGAACTGTGGCAGATGTAACCCAACCCCCACAGCAATAGTGATGGCAGTGTGTGAACACCAAGAGATGTGCACATGAGTAGACCTTGCAGTCATGCAGAATTGGGGGACATGTGCAGGGCAGACTGACCATACACTGGCAAATGCATATGGCCCATGCTAGTATACCCCTGCCAGGAATAGTGACTGCTGTAGTACACATAACAGTAGGTGCAACAAACCGTCATGATAAGGGCATGCACACATATGCACCCACAGAGTGTATGCATTGCGGTCAGTATCTGCACACCTAACACATTTCCTAGACACTGCATGTGAATGTACAGGACATATGTCACATATCAGACTCATGTACTGTTAATATATGCGGTGATGTGGTCCCATGGCAGATCAAGGAAAAGTGCGTCATATCAATAAGGGTGTGTACACTCCCCATACATACGGTATGGTCTAACGGTTGTCAGTGTAATAGTAATGGATTGGTCATACATGCACCGCTGATGTTGAGATCTGTAAACCAGACATCAGGCATTCACAAATGACATTTGTCCACATTTCATTCCATTACAATATGTCGTTCAAAAACATAGGGGCTGTGAGCATTAGAGCAGACATAACTGACACAGTAATAAACTTTCAGCAATGGTTTACACACCTGTGAGGTTTGGTGCACAGTACATGGCAGGGTGCAGAACAGGTGCACAGCAATACTGTGTACATGGGTGCAGTGTTTTCCAGGGGAAGGGGCATAACCTACTAACACAGCCCATGCATCACACACATGTATACTGTTGCTAGCATGGATTGACTATAGCTGCACTGCATGCTGTTGAGTACAATATGTTATGCATGTTGACAGATGGGTAATGGGAGGACTGTGTGTACTATCTTTGTGCAACCTCACCTGTATATGTGTGTGTGTGTGTGTGTGTGTGTGTGTGTGTGTGTGTGTGTGTGTGTGTGTGTGAATATATTGTCTATAAGTGCAATCTGGTGGAGTGGAGGAGGGTTGATGCATGTAGGATGCATGTGTGCATGTGTGTGTGTTTGTGTGCGTGTCCGTGTATGCACATGTGTGATTGTGGGGTTCTTCATATAGCAGTACTTTCCTTTGGGATCATACAATACATGGACATGGGCTGACTCATGAGGCACCAGGAATGCTTGTCTGCTATGTAATCACAGGACAGCTGATAGTATTATAAGGTTTGTAGCATGGAACATGCATTGGGAGGGAAAGTAGACACCAGGTATACCCTTAATATTGCAATCAGCAGAGAGGTGAATGACTACCCACATATGCAGCACTACAAATGCAGTGGGGAATTACTAGACAACACCAGGGAGTGTATCCATATATTGCGGTTGTCCACATGATAGTTTGATTGAGCAACAGATCTGGCATGTACTGAGCAATGCTTACACATGATACTCCAGTGCATGACATTATGGAGTGAATTTAGTAGCACCTAACATATAGGGGTCATGCTCATGATGTCCGGACATACACAGGGTGAACACTGGATGACAGCAGTGAGGCCATATAAAACCTACTCCACTCAGGTCAAGGAGGTAATGGAGTAACAGGTCTTGTGTTGTGATCACTTGTCTAGGCATTTAGAGGAATGATACATTAATGAGTGATATTAATAAGTGTAAGTTACCAAGTGTGATGCAGGATGGGGAACTTACGGGAATAAACATGGGACTATCTATACAATCAGGGACAGGTAGGTACTAATGTGTGTGTGTGTGTGTGTGTGTGTGTGTGTGTGTGTGTGTGTGTGTGTGTGTGTGTGTGTGTGTGTGTGTGTGTGTGTATGTGTGTACTGTTATGCAATGCTGTACAGGTCTTAAAGTGCATTTTTTGTTTTCCCCCACAGGTGGCGAGGTGGGTCAGGGTCCCTCCTGCATGCATTCTACGTTGGTGTCCATACAGACACCGAAGACAATGATAGTACTGTTGAGGCACGGGTAGGCTTGTCAGTTACTGAAACTGCGCCATCATTTCACATCCCCCTCTTAGCCACCCCAACCTCGCACACAGTTACAGTGCCTATACATACCCCATTACCAGTGGCCATAGCAAATGGACAGTTGGCGGTTGGTGGCAGTGCACAGGAGAGTGTGATATCTATGCCTACTGTGTCTGGTCACAGCAGGCACAGCCAGATGTCCGGCAGGGCACCACATAGGCAGATTTACCGGGGTGCTCGTGGTAGGGCCGCTGGCCATCATGCCCCTGGCAGAAGTGCCACAACTGGTACCACCAGGCGCATGTTTCAGACTGTCATGGGGGCGCAGGCATATATGGAACTGTATATCAGACAGGGCCTTAGGCTGCAGAGGGATGCTCTCACATCTGCAAGCGACAACTTCCATGAACTGTCTGGTGCCGTCCATGATTATACTGAGGTCATGCATAGACGGTTGGGTGAGATGGTGGGCCTCATCAATCGTGCTTTGTCTTTGCTTGAACATGTGGTGGGAGTGCGGTGACGGCCGCGTGGATGTAGGCCAGCAACACCAACAGCTGGCGGTCAACGTAGACATGCTAGGACACCAAGGTGCTCCTGTAGTGGCAGTACCAGCCCCAGCCCCAACACTGCAGGGGGGTGCTGTCCACACCACACCACAGCAGGCCACTTGCACATGGCCCTGGCCAGTCCCAGGATGGACCTGGTTATAGTGGACATCTGCTGTCATCAGGGGAGAGTAGCACATCGAGGCCTGTACCTAGACATGCCCATGGAACCCCTGGCAGGCAAAGTCTGAGTGTCCGTGGCCGGAGGGGGTGAACTGCACACCCTGCCAGGTATGGTCTGCAGCTGTCCAAGAAACACCTGTAAAGGGCAGCCACATGGCAGAACTGTGTGCATGCATACCCACACACTATATGAACAACCCCATACCTACACACACCACATCACCACGCCCATTTCAACTAATTACACCCCTCACCCACACACATGGTGTCAAACGTATGGCCTGCCCTTGGTCTCTGGAAAAACAAACAACACACCCTGTTCATTTCATGATACCTGTGCCACATCCCTGTCATTCATAACATCAATGCAGAGACAGGCTAATATGGTTCTGATGCACACAGTGACTCTACTACAGTGTATCAATGTACTGCAGTGTAACATGATGTCAGGAGTAATGTTTAATGCATACATGTCAGGTAGTGTAACTGTCCAGCAATGATGCATTATAGCTGTTAGTAACACTGGGTGATTGTGGTCTCCATAATGTTATTCATTTGTGTCATAAGTGTACATGTGTCAGCAGGAGGATGGTCTGCAGTCATATTCCACAAGGGGTATGGCACTGTGGTGACACCATGGCTGTGATATATCCGGGGTGCAGTTGAAAACATGTAACAGGTTTGTATAACAGTTATTGCCTGTGCCACATGGACAGGTGAGCCGCTGGGACATGTATAATCAGGAAAATGATGTAGACCCATCCACATACATGCATACTCTTACTTGGCAACACGGGAACTAGAGCCCTACCTAGGTATGTAGTGCTACTGAAGTGTGTGGCTTTCATTGCACACACCACACATCATTTAGGGTGAGGTGTGTTCCAGGTTACATGTTACATGCAGAATATCTCCAGACATGTACAGTATGATAATGAGGGATGTAATGGTTGTATATGAACAATACATAGTGTGACTTACCATCATAGACATAGTAACAGACACATAACAGACAGACACACATCCAAGAGACCTGGGCCTATTGGTGCTAACTAAGTTGTCAGTGTGTCCAGTCTGTTACAGGTAGACTGCAAACAGTACATGCATAACTGGGCTGGATTGTGGTATCAGTTACCTGTATGGTTGATGGTGACAGCGGTGACCATACAGTGGTACATGGGACATATACTGGCTGTACCATGGTGTAATGACAGTGTACACAGCACCCACATCCCACAGTGGATATTGTACTCACTGGAACCCATGATGACACTCTGACATA